>NC_059211.1:58289663-58589663 GCF_020615455.1 Coregonus clupeaformis | reverse complement strand
TATTGCTGGCTACAAGAAGCATTTGTAAACCGTTATCTTGGCCAAAGGCCGTGCAAGCAAGTACTAACTCCATGGTGGCAATAATTTTGTCCGTGCCATTTGTCTTTATTTAAAAAATAAATAATTTAAACTTAAGTTTGACAAAAATGTATTTGGTTCTGCAATGTTAAAAATCCAATAAGGTGTGGAGACCAATTTTATTTTCAATTTCACCATATGAGAAGAAATAGGGAATTATTTTAAAGGTGCAATATGCAGAAATCGCCGTTTTCAAATAAAATGTTATTTGTTACATGCACTGAATACAAAAGGTGTAGAACTTATGAGCCCTTAACCAACAATGCAGAGTTTTTAAAAAAGTAAAAAAATGTGCTAACTAAAGAAAAATAGTAACACAATAAAAATAACAATAATGAGGATATATACAAGGGATACCGGTATCGAATAGTTTGCCTCATTTCAGTTTGTGACAAAACAAGAATCATTATCGCGTCTAAACTGCTGTGAAATATCACTCAAGAACATATATATATATATATTTTTTTAAAGCTATTTGAATCTGGTGTACAAAACTGAAAGGGGAAAAAAAGGAAAAACAAAACTTAAGCATAGAAATAGTGCCCACTCACATTTCTGTGAATTTGGTCGGTTCACCCAAAAAGTTACATATTGCAGCTTTAAGAAAAGTGCAAGGGTGCCAATATATTTGTCCGCAACTGTATGTGAATGCTGATCTCTGATATTTTTTGTCTTGTCATCCAAACGTTTGCTGGGTGGTAAAAAAGAAAAGAAAAGGGGGGACCTTTTTGACCCTATCCCATCCTCCTCCCCAGGCTCCAAGGACCAGCTGCAGAAGGAAAATGAGGAGCTGAAGCAGCAGCGGGAGGAGCTGGAGGTCAGGGTCAGTGCTCTGAAGTCCCAGTACGAGGGCCGTCTGAGCCGCCAGGAGAGGGAGCTGCGGGACCTGAGGGAACAGCAGGAGAGACACGGAGAGCAGAGGGATGAGCCTCCTGAACAGGGTCCCAGCAAGGTGAGAGATGGAGGGGTTAATGGAGGCATAGATTTCAATAGAGCACTTGTGCTTTCTACCCGACTAGCCTGGATTGCTATTAATTTTTCCTCCTCTCCTACCTATAGGCCCAGGAACAGCAGAGGACCACAGAGCAGCGAGGACCACTGAAGACCACCCCAGCTGCAGACAGGGGCAGGTGAAGTATTCACACACACTCTCTCTCCCGCACACACACTCACTACACTTGGATAACTTGTGCAATAACGTTTTCACCTGTTGTATTTCCCCTTCCCCATAGCGCCAGTACCTCTGAGCCCCCTACTGCCAACATCAAGCCCACCCCTCTAGGGGCCCAAGGCCCCAGCAAGCCCCCTGCCAACCCCGGGAACAAGTCCACCCCCCGGGCCAGCATTCGGCCCATGATCACCCCCGCCACCGTGCCCACCCCCACCCCTACTGCCACCGTCATGCCCACCACACAGGTGGAGAACCAGGAAGGTGAGGAGTTCTGTGGAACCAATATCACTGTTGGCATGATGTGAATGTTATAGCATAAATATTTGAGTATTGGTCATTTTTAAAGCACAGGATGACTGTCTGTGAAGTGTTTTGGTAGTTGAAGTGCACTTTATTACTTGAATCGGATGAGATCCATGAGGGGGAGAATGAGCACATTTCAGACGGATGGAGAATCAGACCGCAGCCATGGTATTTCCCTCTCTGAACTGTATTGACCCTGTCACCTCTGACCCCTACAGCCATGCAGTCATCCGAGGGCCCGCTGGAGCATGTGACAGTGTACGGCAGTGCCAGTGGTTCAGTACGGTCAACCAGCCCCAATGTTCAGACCACCAACCCAATGCTGGTGGTCCAGCAGACCCAGACCCAGACTACAGCCTTCGTCCAACCAACACAGCAACAGAGCCTGCCCCACACTGAACCAGCCAATCAGGAGCAGCCCCCTGCCCCAGTCGTCATGGAAGCGGCACCCAGTTCGCAAATAGAGAGGCCGTCGACGTCCACAGCTGTGTTTGGGACAGGTGAGAGATGGGATTAAATCTAACCAGGAGTTTCTATAGATTTGGGGTGTAGTAGCGTTGTCTAACTAAGCTTAAGGGTTGGCAATGAGTGAAGTTCTCGCTGCATTACCACTGGTCCTCTAATATTGAATTAACTGCATATCTACCAAGTTAGAAATGTGTATTTTCCAATTCTACAGTTTCAGCCACCCCAGGTACATCCTCCATGTCCAAGAGATCTCGTGAGGAGGAGCAGGACAGCTCTATGGTGACCGACACAGACACCACCCAGGAGGACCCCTCTGAACCCCCCATGCCCAAGAAGCTACGCATCATTCAGAGAGTCGACCCAGAGGAGCCAGAGGCCCAGGAGGAGGTGCTGGCTGAGGGCAGTGCAGAGGAACTGGTGCCTGGAGAGAGCCAGGAAGCCCCAGACACCAGCCAGGTATGTGTGTGATACCCACCCTATCTCGAGAGGCTGCTGATATAGTCTTTCAGTCTGGTTTGTGTGTCTGTAATCATGTGTTTGTATCAGCAGGTGGTGGAGGAGTACCCAGTATTAGAGGAGGCTGAAGAGGAGGGGACAGCGTCTCAGTCAGTCCCTGTAGAGCTGCTCCTGTCCCAGCAAATAGCTATCACGTTCTCATACGACGCCAACGAAGAACCCCCCCAGCACGATGTCATCGTCATAGTGACTGACTCGGAGAGCGAGGACGAGCAGCAGCAGCAGGAGGAGGTGGAGGATGATGAGGAAGAGGAACCGGTATGGACTAAGGGAATCGACTGTTGTCAATGGAAATATTTTAGTTGCTAGACACTTTAATTGAGCCTTCTCTAAGCCCCCCCCTTGGTTACTGTTACAACATTTTCCCGGGAAGCCCAATTCTCCCTTCTAACCGCTGGCGAAGTCCCCTCACAATGATCTCATACTGTGTTTTTAGTACACAATTAAATTAAACGGACTACCCCTTGCTAATCAGGAGACTCTCAGGTAGGTCGTGGTGGACTGTCATTACAATTGCTTCACAGGAACCTGGTAAAATGAAGGTTGTAGTGTGGCTAGCCACTGGATGGCTCTGAATGCACTGTCAGCATGCAGTCAGTTACTAACACCTTTTGGCGCTAACTAGCACTCAAATCGTATCCGGATGTCGACAGCAGATGAGTTCTATTCATAACATAGCTAACTTAGCTAGCTAACATACATTTAGAAAAAAACCTAGTTATATTAACTGGCTAGTTAGTTAGCTAGCCTTAGCAACGTTGGGTGGTCAATAGTGAGAGCTATTTAACCAGCTGAGCTAGCAAACAATGTATCAAAAGTATAATTTCGTATTCTAAAAATACTCCAACAGGCTCTGCTTTTCAGGAATCACAGTAGCAAGTACCCCTGGTGCACAGTTTTTGGAAGAAAACTCAGTTTTTGTAATGCCCTCAATGGCTTTCATGCATTTAAAATGTGAGCTTGCCTGAGGTGTTTGCTATCCATTGAAGTGCTGTGATTGGTTGCCAAACATTCTGGGGCGGGGTTTAGCAAATGGTCAATGGAACTCCCTCAAGTCTTAGAAAAAATCTTGCCTAAAATGATTTGAGAGTATATGGCACTTAGAAATATGTGGAACTCTATTAGAAGGGATGAAAATGTTGATATGCAGCCCATACTCATTACATTTTACATTTTAGTCATTTAGCAGACGCTCTTATCCAGAGCGACTTACAGGAGCAATTAGGGTTAAGTGCCTTGCTCAAGGGAACATCGACAGATTTTTCACCTAGTCGGCTTGGGGATTAGAACCAGCGACCTTTCGCTCTTAACCACTAAGCTACCTGCCGCCCACTCATAATGTTAAATTCAACAATGACTGTGTTGATTGAGACCTTCTACATTTTCCTCTCTGTAGGACTATGATGACGAGGAGGATGAGGACGAGGAGGAAGAGGAGGAGGAGGAGGATGAAGATGATGGAGGGATGGGAGATGAAGGAGAGGAGAGCAATGAAGGGAGCGGAGACGGCAATGAGGCATACGAAGGCGACGACACAGAGGTAAGCTCCCCACACACACCGTTACAAACTTAACCATGTCATTTCCAGCATGTGTTTTGTAATCCCGCTCTCTCTCACTTCCTGTCTTGCACCCACTCCCTAATTCTTTCCAACTCACGTCTCTCGGATGTTACAGCCAGACATGCACGTTTTTCTGTGACGCATTGGTGTCTCAGCAGTGCTCTTGCTTCACTCTGCTACCTCATGTCTGTGTTGTGATCTAGAGTGACAGTGTGTGTGGGAGGGAAGGAGGTGTTGGGGGAACTGAAGGTCCTGGAGATTTGGCAGGGGAGAAGGGTGGGTGGGGGCTTTGTGGTCAGGGTGGGGGTGCAGAAGAAAGCGGGCCACACCCTCCCCGTCTAGCTAGCTGTAAAGTTACTAGACCTCTAAGGGAACGCCTGTACAAGGGAAATGAATCATGATCAGCATGTGCTGCTTACCACAAGAACAGTGCGTGGGAACCATCCTGTAACGTCTCCTTCTTTTCTGTCTCTCCCACTGTGTGTGTGTGTGTGTGTGTGTGTGTGTGTGTGTGTGTGTGTGTGTGTGTGTGCCTCCCTCCCTCCCAGGGTGCTGATGGGACGGACCCAGGCACGGAGACGGAGGAGAGTCTAGGAGCATCTGACTCCACCCAGCGCCCGGCCGACTCCCAGACACACAGCTGTAAGACGATGGAAACTGTCACACACTGTTGTCTCTACAGACCTCTGACACTTTTGAGTAACTGAGAGATGTAATATGTTGGTGTCTGTCAGGATTGAGAGATACATTTTAGTCACTGTGTTGGTAGACTAACCAAGACAATAGATTCAACATATCGGAAACTGATACGGACATGAGCCTATTTCATAATATTATTGGGGTGTCTGTTAGTTCAACAGACAATGATGTAACAAGGAAAGGTGATGCAAACTCCGTCTGTCTGATGGAGAGATTACGTTTGTGTTGAGATTTTAACTGTGTTAAACTAAACCACATTGTCGTCTCCTGTTCTGTCAGTCGAGGGCAGCAGCAGTATGGAAGCCTTCTCAAGTGAACCAACCACCTCTGCTCCCAGAATGCCCCAGTCTCCACGGAGAACACCCCACCCACTGCCCCCCCACCTCAACATCACCCAGGAACGGGGACCCCCCGCTCAGGTACAGGTTTGTGCTTATGAGTCAATATAGCCAGTGTGTCTGTGCGTAAGACAATTGTATTGCAGTGTTTGTGGTGTGGTTACATCTGTGTAGTACCGAGTTGTGTGTGTCTTACAGCGCCTCATGCGTCACCAGTCTGTAGGCAGAGTCCCTCAGCTCACCCCTGGGATGGCCAGCAGCGGAGTAAGTCACCCCCTTACATCTTAAAGGGATATAGTGCAAGAATTTGGCAATCAGTCCCTATTCTACTTACCCAGAGTCAGATGAACTCATGGATATGATTTTTATGTCTCTGCATGCAGTTTAAAGGAAGTTGAAGGTCGTTTTCACAAGCCATTGTTAACTGGCGTTAGCGCAATGCCTGGAAGTATATGGGAACAGGTAGCATGCTAGCTGTTCTCATTGACTTCCAGGCATTGTGCTAACGCTAGTTAGCAATGGCTTGTGAAAACGACCTTCAACTTCCTTTAAACTGCATGCAGAGACATAGAAATGGTATACATGAGTTTATCTGGTTAAGTAGAAAAAGGGCTTAGTTGCGAAAACCTCGCACTATCCCTTTAAACTGCAACTCATGTGTTGTGTTGTCAGTGTTTGTATAATATAGATCCCGGATTATATTTCAGTTCACCAATTATTATCAGCTGATATTGGCCTTTTTAGCGCTGTATCGGACGATAATTCTACCGATAACCGATATTTAATAAATAGGATGAAAAAAGGAATCTCATGCTTATCTGAATTGCGGCCATTCTCATGTGTCATTGTCACAATGTAAAAAATCAACATTTGAAGCATATTTCTTGGACTATTCCTCTTTTGGATGGCAATATATGAGAATTCAATGTGGAAAAATGACACTTTTTCATTTCCCCGCTGTAAAACAGTATATTGGCAGATGTATTGGTAAGTTTGGTCCCCCCAAAAAACGGAGTCGGTATCGGACCCAAAAATAGATTTCGGTCAGGCTCTAGTATAATATTATTTCCTCCCTCTGCCTTCCTACAGCAGCATTTCTTTGACGATGATGACAGGATGGTTCCCAGTACTCCTACTCTGGTAGCGCCACACCGCTCTGACAGCTTTGCAGAAGCTATCCAGTGAGTAACACACACTAAAATCAGCAGCTAAACACCGCTAGTAAAGACTCCATAGTACTTCTAACCTCTTCTCGCTCTCTGTGGTCCAGTTCTCCCCAGGTGGCTGGTGTACCCCGGTTCAGGTTCGGCACCCCAGAGGACCTGATGCCCCAGACCACCACCTCCCACTCTGACCTGGGACAGCTGGCCTCACAAGGAGGTACTGGACTGTACACAGGCACACCTCATCCCTTTTCTATTTCTCCATACCCTACCATTGAGACACCCCCACTCTCTCTGTCCTCATACATACCACTGAGATCAACATATTAGTTATATGCTCCTCACTGTCTGTCTTTCTCAGATAGCTATTAGAGACATTTGATGAGATCTTACTTTTGCCATGTCCATATCTCCATCTTTCTTTGGTGAAGTAAGAAGTGTGTGTGTTGTAGGTCTTGGGATGTATGATAGTCCTCTGTTCCTGCCTGGTCATGAGGATGAGTCTGGGGGCCTCAGCGTTCCCACCACACCCCTGCAGGTGGCTGCCCCAGGTACGGTACACACACACACACTAGGGTGACCACATGTCCATGGATTGTGAAGGACAGTCTTGCATTTTGTCCCGCAACCCAACAATCATGTCCTGCATTTTTCTTTTTTTTCCACAAAACATAATTAACGAAAAGCAAAACATACAATAATCCCCACCCTCACCCCTGATTGGAGGACCTCAGACATTTACACTGTATATTTGTCTATATACTTATTCCAACACTCATTAATTCCACCCTTCAGACAGCCATAGATCAACCCATTTTCCCCAATAAATCATAATTCTACCATTTCCTCTCACAATACATCCCTCCATTCTCCCATGGTGTCTCACTAGGGACTTGAATCTCCCCATCTGGAACATTTCTGCTGAAATTGCCCCCAAAATAAACATTTTACCCAAGATCACAATTCTATTTCCTATTGACTGACTGTGGTCCTTCAAATCTCCCAGCAATAAAGTTTGCAGGTCCAACCTGATAATATGTCATAGTAACCATTCCTGGACCTGACTCCAAAAACAAGCTACCGATGGACAGTACCAAAAGAGATGCTCTATTGATTCTGTTTCCGCATGGCAGTCTGCACTGGTCTGACTGTTGAATACCCCATATACTGAGCATTCTTTTTGTAGCGATAATTTTATATAATAGTTTAAATTGAAAATAACTAATTGATGAATAAATTGTTTTGTTTATCGGTTGATAAACCCGATGCCATTGGGACATCGAAAATCTGTTCCAACTATCTTTACTTTTATGTGGCATAGTTGTCAACCCTCTTGACTGTAAGTGAAACTGATACATTTTACGATTTATATTAGTAGTTTTAAGCCATTTAGGATTTTCTTATTGGTGGCAGACATTCATTCCTTTCTCTTAAGTAATTGCCTTTTCCATTTTTGTGGCAGAGCTACGATGTTGGTTATTATTTTGTGTTGAGCATACAGTACATCTCCATACACCTGGATTAATTGGTTGTATGACAAAATTCTACCGTTATTGTTTACAATGTCCTGCATTTTATCAACAAATTCAATCCACTAATTTAGAAAAAAATAGGTTGATTTGTCCTGTATTTCAGTCAGACATTCCAACCTGTCTCCTCTTGTAGTCGCGTTGCACTTATGAAAATATATATCATAAGGATGTGGTACTGGTGATGTTGAACACTTCTCTAATCTTTGAGATCTGATATTCTATGCAGCGCAAGTCGAAGTAGGCCAATGTTATATTGTAAACCAATCCCATTTGTCTAATCCTTTCGGGCTAAATTCCAGCTGAACTTGGAGAGGACAGTTAACCTCCTAGAGTCGATTGTGCCGATCGAAGCTGCATAACAAAAAATATCCCCATCAAAATCTGTCAGTTTAAGCTAGAGATCTGTTTTTTGCATTGGATGCGTCTCAATCCACCGCATCCGCCAGTGTCGCACTTCTGCGGTGAAAGGTGGCTAGAGCGATGTTTGTCAGACCATGAGACATCCCGAAAATCGGTATTTTCACGTAAACGTCTGTAGCGTCCGAACCATTTGGGATACAAACTAATGGGACCCCAATCTACGACCCCCACAAGTGTCACAGGACTCGTCTGAAGGTAACTGGTATCGGTAAAAAAAAAACTGAATGGAAGTAGTTTTGTGCCTACCCCAAAAAAGGGGTTACATACAATACCAGTCAAAAGTTTTAGAACACCTACTCATTCAAGGGTTTTTCTTTATCTTTTCTAGTTTCTACATTGTATAATAAGATTTTCTATGGGGTTGAGATCTGGAGACTGGCTAGGCCACTCCAGGACCTTGAAATGCTTCTTACGAAGCCACTCATTCGTTGCCCGGGCGGTGTGTTTGGGATCATTGTCATGCTGAAAGACCCAGCCACGTTTCATCTTCAATGCCCTTGCTGATGGAAGGAGGTTTTCACTCAAAATCTCACGATACATGGCCCCATTCATTCTTTCCTTTACACGGGATCAGTCGTCCTGGTCCCTTTGCAGAAAAAACAGCCCCAAAGCATGATGTTTCCACCCCCATGCTTCACAGTAGGTATGGTGTTCTTTGGATGCAACTCAGCATTCTTTGTCCTCCAAACACGACGAGTTGAGTTTTTACCAAAAAGTTCTATTTTGGTTTCATCTGACCATATGACATTCTCCCAATCCTCTTCTGGATCATCCAAATGCACTCTAGCAAACTTCAGACGGGCCTGGACATGTACTGGCTTAAGCAGGGGACACGTCTGGCACTGCAGGATTTGAGTCCCTGGCGGCGTAGTGTGTTACTGATGGTAGGCTTTGTTACTTTGGTCCCAGCTCTCTGCAGGTCATTCACTAGGTCCCCCCAGTGTGGTTCTGGGATTTTTGCTCACCGTTCTTGTGATCATTTTGACCCCACGGGGTGAGATCTTGCGTGGAGCCCCAGATCGAGGGAGATTATCAGTGGTCTTGTATGTCTTCCATTTCCTAATAATTGCTCCCACAGTTGATTTCTTCAAACCAAGCTGCTTACCTATTGCAGATTCAGTCTTCCCAGGGTGTGCAGGTCTACAATTTTGTTTCTGGTGTCCTTTGACAGCTCTTTGGTCTTGGCCATAGTGGAGTTTGGAGTGTGACTGTTTGAGGTTGTGGACAGGTGTCTTTTATACTGATAACAAGTTCAAACAGGTGCCATTAATGCAGGTAATGAGTGGAGGACAGAGGAGCCTCCTAAAGAAGAAGTTACAGGTCTGTGAGAGCCAGAAATCTTGCTTGTTTGTAGGTGACCAAATACTTATTTTCCACCATAATTTGCAAATAAATTCATTAAAAATCCTACAATGTGATTTTCTGGATTTTCTTTCCTCAATTTGTCTGTCATAGTTGACGTGTACCTATGATGAAAATTACAGGCCTCTCTCGTCTTTTTAAGTGGGAGAACTTGCACAATTGGTGGCTGACTAAATACTTTTTTTCCCCACTGTACATATGAATACAGTTGAAGTCGGAAGTTTACATACACTTAGGTTGGAGTCCATTAAAACCCGTTTTTCAACCACTCCACAAATGTCTTGTTAACAAACTATAGTTTTGGCAAGTCGGTTAGGACATCTACTTTGTGCATGACACAAGTAATTTTTCCAACAATTGTTTACAGACAGATTATATCACAATTCCAGTGGGTCAGAAGTTTACATACATTAAGATACTTTTGTACCTGTTTCAACCAGCATCTTCATAAGGTCCTTTGCTGTTGTTCTGGGATTGATTTGCACTTTTCGCACCAAAGTACGTTCATCTCTAGGAGACAGAACGCGCCTCCTTCCTGAGCGGTATGACAGCTGCGTGGTCCCATGGTGTTTATACTTGCGTACTATTGTTTGTACAGATGAACGTGGTACCTTCAGGCGTTTGGAAATTGCTCCCAAGGATGAACCAGACTTGTAGAGGTCTACAATTAGAGGTCTTATTTCTTTTGATTTTCCCATGTCGTCAAGCAAAGAGGTACGGAGTTTGAAGGTAGGCCTTGAAATACATCCACAGGTACACCTCCAATTGACTCAAATGACGTCAATTAGCCTATCAGAAGCTTCTAAAGCCATGACATCAACTTAGTGTATGTAAACTTCTGACCAACTGGAGTTGTGATACATTGAATTATAAGTGAAATAATCAGTCTGTAAACAATTGTTGGAAAAATTAGATTAGTAGATGTCCTAGCCGACTTGCCAAATCTATAGTTTGTTAACAAGAAATTTGTGGAGTAGTTAAAAAACAAGTTTTAATGACTCCAACCTAAGTGTATGTAAACATCCGACTTCAACTGTGTGTGTGTGTGTGTGTGTGTGTGTGTGTGTGTGTGTGTGTGTGTATGTGTATATATATATATATATATATATATATATATATATATATATATATATATATATATATATATATATATATATATATATTTTTATAATTTTTTTCCCCCTGGATTTAGGACAGACCCTTAAATCTTGTTTCTTATGATACATTTTTTTGACTGTCCTTTTTGCCCTTTATGAATGTGTTATTCAATGCGTTTTTCTTTACCTAAAGGGGTCCTAAAATTCTAAATCAAATAGCTAAATGATTCATAGTATGAACATGTCCTGCAAAATCATCCCTTTGTCCTGCATTTGGGTATTTTAAATATGCTCAACCTAACCCACACACACACACATTATTTCTCTCTACTCCCTCACTCACTCGAGAAAATGTGAGAATTGTGAAATGTGTACCAGTTTAACAGTTTGATTATTGACAGAGCCGGCAGGTAGCGTTGGGCCGAAAGGTTGCTGGTTCGAATCCCCGAGCCGACTAGCTGAAAAATCAGTCGACGTGCCTTTGAGCAAGGCACTTAACCTTAGTTCCTCTGGATAAGAGCGTCTTCTAATTCACTCTCCCCCTCCCTCCAGTGTCCATATTCGCAGAGGTCCCGCCCTCTGATGGCACGGAACACACCTCTCAGTCTGTTCCCATAGTAATCACCTCAACCCCAGGCTTGGCGGTGGCCGGAGGACCCAGTCCTGGGGACGAGAGGGATGATGTCTTCATGGAGCCTGAGGGAGACCGGTGAGACCACCTTGCTTACTCTATGAAATTGATCAAAAGTAAAGCTTCAAATCGTATAGCTAACTGATATAGCTAACTGTACTTGAACCACAGCATTAATAAATAGTGTGATCCTCCATAGTGAATGACCTGTGTGTGTTGTGTACGTGTCCAGTGTGGAGGTATCTCTGGAAACTGTGATGTCTCGGGCAGGGGAGATGGAGGAACCTGCCCAGCTCTCAGACGATTCCAGCCTGCCTTCTACCAGCCAGGAACTCTCCTCCAGCACCGCAGGTTCTGACCCCAACGCTCTACAGTACTCTAACCTCTACCCTATGGACCCCTTATCCACTAGCTAACCCTCAATACCTTAGCGTGCCCTACCCAAGCCAAGAAGAGACCTACTCCTCTGCACACTTACCAATACCCCTCCATTCATACTGGTTGTTGGAATTGTAGTTTGTCAACATTCTAGTAGTGAGATTCCTCTCAAATTTGAGTATTAATACTGGTTTTATAGGAGCTTGGCTCTGACCGCCTTGGAATGTTTAATTACAGGGTCCATTGTCTCTGACTAGTAGGCCAGATTGCTTTCTCAGTTTTGGCTGTAGTAGCACCCAGTGTTAGAATGAGCCGTGTGTAACTGTGCCCTTTGTCTCTCTGCCTCTACCTTAGACACTAGTAGCACTCAGCCCAAACCCTCTAGACCAGGACACAGCCGACAGCTCCAACGCTGGACAGAGAACCGCATGAGGAGAGGTGAGATAAAACATACAGACATGTATACTGTACACAACTATTAATACAACATATAAAACCAAGTCCAGATCCATTGTTGATGTTAAATCGATTTTAATAGTCCGAAAATACAGAAGCTATACATTTAATCTAAAATGATTAGTTACATTAGCATCGTCTTTGCATTATACATTATACAGGTGCTGTACAGAATCAGAATGTGATTTGTTTTTACATTGGTAAAGCAGACCTTTGTCTCATATCAGTATGTGTCGTTTGATGGGAACCAGGGACGTTGCCATCACGGGGTGTAACTGGGACTGGGAGGAGATTCGCCCGATAAACAACCGATCAGAGCTCCTGCCCCAACATCATTCCCGTCTCCACAAGACATCATTCCCGCTACAAGACTGATCACCATGGTTCCAAAGAGAAGACCCGCAGATACCATAAATCTAAATGACGTATCGTGCTTTAGAATCAGCTGTAGATATGATCACTGATAATTTCATTGTTATGACGAATAATATTTGTTTGTTTTTAAAAGGTTTAAGCGGAGTCCTTGCTAAAACGTTGTGGTGTTGGTTTTATGAATAATTATGCTAATAAAGTTTGAGATCTGTGAGGAAAACAGTGTGTCAGTGAATCTGAATCTGTTTTTGAATGTCCGAGCTGTTTCTCCTCAAACTTCCTTTGGACAGTTGAAAAAGTCTTTGGCCGAGTTCTTCTGGGGAATGGAGCTCACCGGGGGAGTAGCTATGAAAGGTCGCTCATCTCCCATATTGACGTTGTAGTATTTGGCTGAAAGACACAAGGGAAGAGGGTGGGTTAATGTGAGGAAAATATGGGCGCACTTGATGTCTCTGGACTGGTAATCATTTGCAGAGTTTCCTTGTTTTGACTTGAACCGTGTAAAATATGATATAACTGGCAAAGGAAAATGTTAGTCACTTCATACATGTCCAAGCATTTCTTTTTTTTTGGTGTATCAATAAGATACTGACAGAAAACCACCAACAATGAACCATCTTTTATCAGAAAAACATGACCTGTGGCAGGTCTCTTAATTGGCCACCGCAGACCCTGAGCCTCAATTTAGTGTTTCTTAATGACATAATGACTAGACAGACAAACACCTCCCTCCTTATGGAGTAAGGAAGGGCTGCTGTTGACACAACCTCCTAGGACAGTACCAAACCACATGCCATGCCAGCAGACCCATCAACTACTCCACCCTCCCCTCTCTGTGACCCACCCCGCTCAGACATGTGTCCGACATGACGTTGTGTAAGGTCTAGGACTGGATTGTTACGGCAGACCGATAGGGGCATGGTTTTCCACCAAACCAGTCTTTAAAAAAACAAACAAGCTGAAGTAGCATTTAATTAAAATCATCAAAGGCAGACTACAGGCTCTGATTTGGTTCATAAAAATATTGTCTCTTGGCTAAGTACTTACAGCGTGAGAAGAGGTAGTAGTTGTATCCCTCTTGTTTCCTGCGGGTGGGGATGGACACGGCGGAGGTCACGGTGGAGGGGAAGCCTCTCCAGGTCAGACGGATGTTGATCTCCTGTCCCAGCAGAGGCACTGAGAGGATAGACAGTTCAGTTTAGAGACTGACAAATGTCATTATTGATGATAGTGTGATATTTGAAATGGAAGGTTTATGGTCTAGGAGTCTGATTGTTGGAGTACAATTTCTAGTTTGAGGAAATGTTACATTTAAGTCATTTAGCAGACGCTCTTATCCAGAGCGACTTACAAATTGGTGCATTCAACTTAGAAATTATGTAGTTCTTAGATTTGTGTGACATTGCAATCTGTCAGTTTACTTTTAGTAACTCATTGAAAACATTGTGTTGCGACGTTCCACTACAATCGGATTCTGCACCCACACAATCTGACTTGTGATTGTTTTCTCTGAATAACCTGTTTACATACGGTGAACCTTGTTCCCTCTCCTCTTTCTCTTTCCCTCCTTCCTTGCCGCATCTCCCTCTGAGTCTTTATAGAGAACAAAATGCATCTCAACTCAAATAAAACCTGTCTGTGACCGGTGTCCCAGGTTCTCACCACTGCCTCAGTCTGATAAAATGTTCAGTGAAAGGACTGAAAGGTCAAAACGTGGGCGGCTCATTACCTGCTTGCCTGGCAACACGGTTGCGTACGGTATAAACAGAGTAGTGGACCTTCCTGCCGCATGTAGGGCTGGTTCCAGACTGGTAGGAATACTTCTGCACCAAGCCTCCTGGAACAGACAATCATACAGATATCAGACATGATAACTCAGGATACTACAGATGACATGTGCATGCTTGTTTATGTTATGTTATGATGTGCATGCTTGTTTGATGCCATTTCATTCGCTCCGTTCCAGCCATTATTATGAGCCATCCTCCCCTCAGCAGCCTCCACTGGGTAAGTAGTGTACAGCGGTCAGTCACCTCTCTTGAAGAAGTAGACAGACTCTCTCCTCTTGCGGTACTCAGGCACAGACAGGGCAGCCGTGATCTGTCCTTGCAGCCCATTGAAGCCCACCCTGATCAGCTTGGGGTAGCCGGGCTCCATCATGCCATTCTCGAACCTCCAGTACTTAGAACCCTATGGAGGGGAGAAGACGCATAGATAAACAATCTTATTCTCTCTATCAACATACTTAGTGTAGTATAAAAGTAGGTCTTATAACACACTATGCTTAGGATAGTCACATTGTAGGCCTATTGAACAGATAGCACTGACTTGAAGTGAAGGGTATGACAAAATGGAAATGCTGCCATTTGCCTTGGGTATCTTATGTTTAATGTTACATAGGAGGTGTACCTTGAAGAAGTATGTCTTGCCCTGGCAGTTGCAGCGGGTGAAGACTGTGTCGATGGGAGAAGGGACACCCCACACGTCTGTGATCCCACGGGCAGGTCCAGGCACCCTGTTGCTGTCCAACACCCAGAAATAGTGTCCTAAAGAGGGAGGACAGTGGAAGCAACACTGGTATTATGGTACGTCCATCTGCATCTTGTCCTCAATTACTTTTCATCCTCTATGTATCCTCTAGTCTATAATACAGGGGTTGTCTTACTGTAGCTAACTCTCGTGTAAATGAACAGGAAACGTTTAGAAAATGTTTGGGATTATCTTGAGTTTGAAAAACAATCAGTGTCATATCTATAAAATATGAATAAGAGCTGAAGGATAGTCCAGTCACAAGATCACAAAGGCAGACAGACTGGGTGCAGTCTGAGGGCAAACCCAACATCTGGTGGGTCTGGTACATAGACGTATATAATCACAGTATCTAGACCAAGTCGTTATGATCTGGCACTGACCTCTGAAAACCACCACGGTCCCATTCCTCAGCGTAGTGACTGCGCTGACGGGACGACCGCTGCAGATGTTGGTGTCGTGTTCATCTGGAGAAAAAGGACACGTTTAAAAGGAGCCACATGAGGACTAATAAGAAAAACAACATGGTGAATGTATTAAGCGAACCAGGACCATTTCAAGAGTCTGTCCAAGGGGCAATCAGCAGTTGCTACAGCAATTTGTTTTAACTTATAAATGAATGTACCCATTGATTCTTGAAGAATATAACTTAGTTCATGAGCTTAGTTCAACTGTCGTACCCTATCAAAACCCAAAATATAAGCTTTGTTTCACTCCAATATTTGTTAACAAAGTAAATGTAAACAAACACTATATAGCCTCAAAACATGGTTAAAACATGGTCAGTCCTTGTATCCATAGTCTATGAATTTGAGAGTGGTTATATTTCTCCAGGCCCATCTCTCAGCTTTTTAATGAAACAGTGGCGTGAGAACGCTTTGTTATTGTTTCAACGGCTGATTGCCGCTTTAATGTCACCTCTTTTTCTGTTTTGCTCTCTCTGTGAAGGAGCTGAGTACTTTTTTTCCAACCCACAGAAAGTGCTGGACTGACTTGTTAGGCTCTGGGAAAACTGTCACCTTTGACAGTTAATATAGTGCAGCTACACTTGGCAGGAGGAAACTCTTTTCATCCAAGAGAAGTAATAAAACCCAATGCTACACATGAAGAAAAGGATAGGCTGGCAACTCTACCCAGTAATAAGGCTGGTGACTCTACCATTGCCCAGTAATAAGTGCTCTACCACTTTGACTGTGTTTCTTTGCAATAGTATTAAAGTAAGGCAAAGCAAGGTCCAACATGGTTAAGCTTACCTGCTTGGTAGTCCCTGGGGTTGTCTGTGCCCAGAGCTTGGTTGATATCAGTGAGGGTGCTGGGCTGGGTGGGTTTGGGTTTGGGATTCCCTGTGGGTTTGCTGGGCTTGGGTTTCTCCGTGGTTTTGTTGGGGGTGGGTTTGGTGGTAGGTACGGGAGTGAGCTTCATGGGGTCGGTGGTGGTCTCCTCTGGTGCGGCCTCGTCTCCTTCCTCTTCATGTCCCGCTGGGTCTGTGGATGTGGCCAGAGGATCTGGGGTGGGAAGCATCGCCAGATCTCCAGTCTGGGGGACACTGTCATCAGAACTATCTGGGGTGTCCCCTCTGCCAGGTTTATCCTCGGGACCACTCTCAGATGCTGGTGCCTCAGAGGCCGCATTGGGATCCTGTGGGTCTGAAGGGGTGGTTGTTGGGGCATTCTCCTTGGGGCTGTCCTGCTCTGAGCTTGGCGTAGCTCCTTCAGGGGCACTGGGTGTCTGGTCAGGCTTGGTGCAGGGGGTGGTGCTGTCTGGAGAGGCAGGGGTAGCCTCAGGATCCTCTGAGGCTGAGGGTGTACCCTGTGTGGGGCTGGTAGAGGCTGGGTTGGCGGCTGGGGTGGTTGCAGCATTCTCTAGGTTTGAGGGTGTGGGTTCTGAGTCCTCTGGCAGTGTGTTCTCAGATTCTGCCTCCTGACCCTCAGGGTCCAATTCACTCTGTCCTTCAGGTAGGAGTTCAAGGGTGTCCTCTGCAGGAGTAGGCCCAGGCTGGGGCTCTGAGCTCGGGAAGACCTGGTTGGAGGGCTGGGGGGCGGCAGGGGTGGGCTCAGAGGAGGATCCAAGGGGAGTTTGGTCTAATGCAGACAGGCTGCTGCTGGAATCAGGCTGTCCCTCAGGAACACTGGAGTCTGGGAGATAGAAAAACATGAGATTTGATGTCCGTGTCAGATTTGATTTGACTCCAAATGACTCAAAGTAGATTGTGAAACATCTTGTCAAATGCAATTTCCAGGAGCAGTGAAATAGTGAAGACTATCTCATAGACGTTGTATGTGTGAGATGGCTCAGCTATCATCTCCCACACTGTGCCCAGATGCTGTGGTGTATGCATGTATTTTGTAAACTCCTGTCCTGACTGCACAATGAATTGCCCTACTGTGACAATAAAGATTGAATTGAATTGAATCCCTTACCTTCCTTCTCAGTGGGAACCTCCTTGGCTGGTTCGACAAGGGAGGGGTTGAGGTTGACCTCTGCTGGTGGGGTCCCCTCTGGGCCTGGTGTTGCCTCTGGATCCAATTCCTCAGGGAAGGCTGTGTAGTCCCCCTCTAAAATGGCCTCCTGCTCAGGGTCAGTCTCAGTGTCTGTGGGTGAAGGGGTCATGTCCACGGAGGGGTCGGTGGGATTAGAGGTTTCCGAGGGGGCTGGCTCAGTCGGAGATGGCTCTGACCAACTGGTTCTCTCTTGGTTAGGCGTTGCCTCAGGGTCCTCTGGGTTAGAGGTTACTTCTGGATCCACCAGACCAGCTTCAGGGTCCTCTGGGTTAGGGGTTGGCTTTGGATCCACCAGACCAGCTTCAGGGTCCTCTGGGTTAGGGGTTACTTCAGGGTCCTCTGGGTTAGGGGTTACTTCAGGGTCCTCTGGGTTAGGGGTTGCCTTTGGATCCACCAGACCAGTTTCAGGGTCCTCTGGGTTAGGGGTTGCTTCAGGGTCTTCCAGACCAGCCTCAGGAGAGGGAACAGGGAGGTCTGGCCAGGTCTCGCCCTTCACATCTGGAAGGGAATAAGGGCAAATGAATGTAAAGTTTATATTCACACATCTTCTAACTAGCAACTCAGCATAGGCTAAATAAAAAGTGAATTTGTAGCTATGTTGAGAAATGTTGAAAGGGAAAAAAGTTTCTCTCACCATCGCCCTGTTCATCCTGGAGTTCTGGTTCTGGGGTGACCAATGGCATGAGCTGGTCATCTGACAAATCTGAAAATGAATTTAATTGTTTATTAACATAGCTGAGTTATAGGTGGCATGTGTAATTACACAACTTTGTCTCTCTCTGATATTTTCCTGTTTTTCTAGTTAATCCTGGCATGTCTTGAATCAAACCACAGACACTGATGACATTCCAGGCAGGAATACACTTCTACAGTGCCAACAGGTCTGTAGTGGGCTGGCCAGAGTGGATCAATCCAAAAACACCCTGTTTTGTCCCGAATCAACCTTTTGAGTTGCAACCCACATATTACATACTCCCATCTCCTCATCCATCCTGGCCTCATCTCTCCATTCCTCACTTCTCTCTTTGATTGAGGCTGTGCCTGTTGCCCTCCTCCACACGGCCCACTCATAATGACATTATTTCCCCATGTTTCTCTTGGCCATAGGGGCTGGCACGGACACAGAGCACCTGGCTACCTCTAGGGAGACTAGGCCTCTGGGCTCCGGCTCAAGTCACAGCTAGAGAGAGTCACAGTAGCATGACAGGCAGCCAAACCAAAACATCTTGGAATCACACTCTCTACCGTGTGCTTGATTGGTCAGGAAAAGTTCAAAAGATCTGTGTTTTTCATTAGACAATATTACTCTCTTATTACAGGGAATGTTTTGAATTTGTCGTTGGAAGATGGGCTGAGTGAATACTGGTGGAAATTCAATTTTCATTCTTATTTAGGGCTGAAGTGTTGGTTGTCCATCTCCTCAGTAAGGTTGTTCTGAAGATACTGACCTTCATTTAGTTCCTCCTGTGGATTGGGAGTCATCTCTGGCTCCTCAGTTGGTTGGATCTGGGGAGGCTCTGGCTCTGGTGTGTCAACCAAGTACTAAATGAGTCAAAGTATCCAAAAGCAACCAACTTTCCTATAATATCTCTCTAAAATCTATTATTTATCATAATTATATACCTTTTGGTTTGTGATCAATTATGTTATCGCATGAGCTAGTCTTCGGTGTTGTTGTACTGGCTGGTCTTGTGCTTGTAGTGGTAACTACTAAAACAGAAAATAGTCAAGATGAACTGACAAGCTTTTGCATTTTAACATGCATACCAATATTTATATGAATATACTATCTTATTTAAATCAAAGCTATACCTTTTGGTTTGTCATCATTTACATTATTACATGAGCTAGTCTTCGTTGTTGTTGTGCTGGCTGGTTTTTTGGTGTCTGTAGTAATTATTAAAAGAGAAAATAGTCAAAATGAACTGACGCAGGCTACTGCATGAGTTTAACATTTACATGCATATTTACATGCATAGTGCCAGCATGCCTATCTTGAAATCAACTAACTCTAACCACTTCTTCATTGTAAGTCATACTATCATTTATACTACATTATTTCATGTCATGCATATTATTTAATACATTAAATAATATGCTATCTTTACCTGTGGATGCAATACAGAAAAGTTGCAGTGCATACAAAAGTATTCACACCCCTTGACTTTTTCCACATTTTGTTGTGTTACAGCCTGAATTGAAAATTGATTAAATTGAGATTTTTTTGTGACTGGCCTTCACAAATAAACCCATAATGCAAAGTGGAATTAGTTTTACAAATAAAAAAAATAAATAAAAAAAATGAAATGTCTTGCGTCAATAAGTATTCAACCCCTTTGTTATGGCAAGCCTAAATAAGTTCAGGAGTAAAAATGTGCTTAACAAGTCACATAACAGCTGTAATCACTGCTTCTACAAAGTATTGACTCAGGAGTGTGAATACTTATGTAAATGAGATATTTCTGTATTTCAATTCAAATAAATTAGCAAATATTTCTAAAAACATGTTTCACTTTGTCATTATGGGTATTTGTTTGTAGATAGGTGAGAAAATACATCTATTGAATCCATTTTGAATTCAGGCTGTAACGCAACAAAATGTGGAATAAGTCAAGGGGTATGAATACTTTCTGAAGGCACTGTACATGCAGGAAAAAACGTGCATGTAGGATTTTACTTCAGAAGACCATGCTAGGTGTGTTTGACATTTTACTACCTTCAATACCACACTGGCTCTTGTAATCTGGGCAGCACTTGCTATAGCGAGCGCAGTCGGGATCACAGTCACACTGCCTGCCCCTCTTAAAGGATTCGCCACACCGCCCTTTACACGAGTCACCTGGTACACAGACACAATCAAACATACAGTACATCCATTATCACACCAGTCCTCTCCTGGTTATGTTATAACACATGCATAATACCTGTACATCAATGTGCGTCTATATCATCTAGAAAACATGTCAAGCACTCTCATGGGTCATTATGATGTTTGTTTATCGTAATGTAACTCAGATACCACTAATAAATAGATAAGAAAAGTCCTTACTGGTGGTGCACTGGGATTCGTAGTCCTTACAGCACTCCTCGTGAGTGAGACAGTCATAATCACACTGGCACATGGAACCCCTGTAATACTCTTCTCCACATCTCCCACTACAGCTTGCTATACAGAAAGGTCAACAACATAAATAATATTTTGTGTCATTCAGTAGTTTAGCACACAGTCATGGAGATATATCCACAAAGAGACAGTCACAAGTCACCAGCTATGACAACAGTATCAATATCATTCCAACAATAAGGCCTTGTCACATGGACTTATCACTTATCACACTGACAAGATAATGGCTGAATCATACATTACAGAGACAGAATAAACTATTTTCCCCTCCTAGTTAATCATTTGTGAATGAATAAATAGAAATCAGTGTATATACAGTATATACAGTCTGTTATACTTTTACAGAAAGCAATTCAGCACGCTCATGGTAATTTACATATAGAGAGTGACAACATGTATCCTTATCATCTCTAACGGAGGTTAGAACAATTTAGAATAAAACCCAGAAACACCACACATCAGAAACTGAATCAAAGCAATTTACATATGCAGTGATTAGAAATACTCACACTGAGCAGAATTGAATGGGAGAGCACAAGCGAGCAGAAGAAGAGCAGAAAGAGCTGATGGAGTCATCTTCACAGGTGTTCTCTGTTTCAACCTGAGCAAAAGCATTCAGACAGACAGAAAGGAGAGAAGAAAGAACATCACAACTCAATTAATTTATATTCCATTATAAATCATATAGCCTATACACAATGACTTGAGAGTGAAAGGTCTCACTGTACCTTGAAAGAGTGACCCTCCGTCCAGATCCTGCTGAGTCCTGCACTGTATCTGCTTTTATAAGGACTGAGAGAGAGGCGGGCTGCCGGTTTCTTCTCTGACAAGGATTCCCGTTAATTGCCATATCCAGTCCAATTAAAACCCACAAGTGATTCGCAGACTAGACTCCTACGCGCTGAAGGGAGGGAACCCTAGACTGCACATTTCCCCCCGCATATTTTGAATAAGAGTTGGACCTGCTTCAACACACGTGTTTACTGTGCCAGTCAGATGATATCACACAGACTGGTGTACCCTTTTCTTTCAAAACAAGATTACAAAAAAAAGTTCAGCAAAAGGATATTCAATTAACTCAAGATAGGCTTATGCTATTTATTTTGTCTTTTGAGATAATTCCTATGAATATTGGCTAAAGTGGCAATCTGCAATAGGTAGGGTAGGTTATTCTATATTTTTCTGAACTCAATAAAATTCTGTTCTCGGAAATAACATCTCAAATTTCAACCAAGGAGGCTTGAATAAATATTTTGTGTTCAGATCCAAAAGATCTTTTGCCAGTATTTTTCAGGAAGAAGTAGCCTATTTCATTTTATTAGGATATTGCATGATTATGTGATTATGCAATGATTATAGTAATATTTTACTGGAAGCGAATAGACTGGCAGGATCATGCCAGTCTGTTACTCAGAGGACCGTTTGTTTTTCTAAGAATGATTGGTGCGGTTTAGCCTGTGTGGTCAGGCTGGTGTCTGGTTGTTACTCATGCCACATACAAATAAAAGTGTGATTTAGTGAACTTGACTGTGAGACTGCCTTTGAAAGGCAGGGCAAGTCTATCAGCCCATATCCATGCCCCATTGCCAAGGAAACAACGTGTCATAATGACAAATTGGATCAATGTTATTCTTTAATGATAAAAACCTAGGCCTATGATTCAATGCAGATGTTGATTCAATGCTGACAGGTCACTGAAATGTCTTCAAGCAGCATAGCCAAGTTATTTATCACATCAATCCCAGCTAACAACAAACATTCCCATACCTTTAGAAAACATTCCCTTAAGTCGCATTAGGTCATTACCTAATGTTTTCATAAGAATGTTCCAGTGATGTGCAAGGACTGTTTCCAAGAGACCATTCCCTTAATGTGAACCACTGATCCATTGTGCTTTTAACATACAAGGTTTTCAACTTATATAATTGGCACACATGTCAGTTATCAGTTAATATGACTATTCTCTCATCATTGATTTAATATAATTATTTCAGCAATTTTAGGGTAGCACTACAGGTGAAATGAGACATTGACACAGATATGGTAGCGTTGTCACGAGTTACAAAGCCAGAACCCAGAAGCAGACCAGGACAAGGTAAGTTGAAACGAAGGTGAGTGTTTATTTACAAATTCAAGAGTGATGCTGAATAATCCAGGGAACAGAGCGGGCGGCGTTGATTAGTTGTTGGGGGTGCAGTGGTTGATCCAATCATGGCTCGGCAGCCGCCGACCACCAGGCAGAGGTTGGATGAAGGTTCCGGACGAGTGACTGCAGATGGAACAAAACGGAGGTAAGTAAACAACAAACCAACAAGGTGCAAAACAACAAAACTAACGCTAGAAGCTCTACGACTGATACTCTGGTAAACCTACTGTTCATGGCTAACGATCCGGCAGGGAATGGATGTTAGGCCAGAGCCTAAGAAGGGTGATGATCAGGACCAGGTGTGCAGATTGCTGATGGGATGCAGGTGCGGAAATCAAGAGAGCTCCCCGGAGCGTTCCAGAACCCTCGGGAAACTGGAGATCACGAGCAGAAAAAACTAGTCCACAGACAGGACCCGACTCAGACTGCCGGGATCGTTACAGTACCCCCCCTCCGACGAACGCCACCGGGCGGACTCCCCGGAGCGCCAGGATGGAGGCGGTAGAAGTCACGGATGAGGTCAGCATCTAGGATCTGTCGCCGCGGAATCCAACTCCTCTCTTCAGGACCATACCCCTCCCAGTCCACGAGATACTGGAAACCCCGGCCCCGCCGTCTGGAATCCATGATGCGTCGCACCGTGTAGGCAGGACCACCTCCGATCATCCGAGGAGGAGGAGGAGGAGGCGGAGGAGGCAACAGAGGACTGAGGAAAACAGGCTTGAGGCAGGAGACATGAAAGGTGGGATGGACTCTGAGCGTCCTCGGTAGTTTGAGTCGAACTGCCACTGGATTGATCACCTTCTCCACCACAAACGGACCAATGAACTTCGGGTAACAACTTCCTAGACTCAGTCCGTAACGGAAGATCCCGTGTGGCCAACCAGACCCTATCTCCGATGGTATAGGTGGGAGGCGGGGATCCGGCGACGATTCGCCTGGAGCTGATACCGGTCCGAAACTCTAAGGAGTGCCTTTCTGGCCCGATGCCAGGTCCGGTGGCAACGACGAATATGGGCCTGAACAGAAGGCACTGAGAGCTCCTTCTCCTGAGAAGGGAACAAGGGAGGTTGGTAGCCATACAGGCACTGGAAGGGAGACATCCCAGTGGCAGATGTAGGGGAGAGTATTGTGGGCATACTCAACCCAAGGCAACTGAGAGACCCAGGAGGTGGGGTTGGAAGAGGCCAGGCAGCGTAGCGTGGATTCCATCTTCTGGTTGGCTCTCTCCGCCTGACCATTAGATTGGGGGTGAAAACCAGATGTGAGACTGACTGTAGCTCCAATGGCCAAACAGAAGGACTTCCAGACAGCAGAGGTAAACTGAGGGCCACGGTCGGAAACGATATCACTGGGCAAACCGTGGACCCTGAAAACCTCCCCTAACCAGGATCTCGGACGTCTCCGAGGCAGAGGGAAGCTTGGCAATTGGCACAAAGTGGGCGAACTTGCTGAATCTGTCCACGATAGTCAGAACGACCGTGTTCCCCTCAGAAGCGGGCAACCCAGTGACAAAGTCCAGGGCCAGATGCGACCATGGTCGCCGGGGAATAGGAAGGGGGTGAAGTAGTCCAGAGCTGGGCCGATTGGTACTCTTATTCTGCGCACACACTGGACAGGCAGCAACATAGCCCCGAGTATCCTCGGCCATGGCAGGCCACCAAAAACGTCTGCGAAGAAACGCCATCGTCCGAGCCACGCCAGGGTGACAAGCCATCTTGCTGGCGTGGGACCATTTGAGGACCGCAGGGACGAACCGACTCAGGCACAAACAACCGACCGGGTGGACCGTTACCGGGACCGGGCTGCGTCCGAAGGGCCGCCATCACCTCCTCCTCAATCTTCCACCTAACAGCTCCCACGACGCAGTTCCGGGGGAGAATTGTCTCGGTCTTGGACCCACTCTCCTCCGTCTTGGAGAACATCCGAGACAAGGCGTCCGCCTTGCCGTTCTTAGATCCAGGTCGGAACGTCAGGGAAAAATTGAATCGTCCAAAAACAACGACCACCTGGCCTGACGGGAGTTGGGAGCGTCTAGCCGATTGCACGTAAGCAAGATTCTTGTGGTCAGTCCAGACAATAAACGGTTGCTCCGCCCCCTCCAACCAGTGGCGCCACTCCTCCAAGGCAAGTTTCACCGCGAGAAGCTCCCGGTTACCCACATCGTAATTCCTCTCCGCAGGCGAAAGGCGACGAGAGTAGTAGGCGCAGGGATGGAGTTTACTGTCCGTGGAGCATCGCTGCGACAGGATGGCGCCAACTCCCACATCAGACGCGTCCACTTCAACGACGAACTGACGGGCCGTGTCCGGTTGAGAGAGAATCGGTGCGTTGGTGAATCGCCTCTTCAAATCCAGAAACGCTCGATCCGCCTCCGGATTCCACTTGAAGCTCCTGATGCTGGAAGTCAAGGCAGTTAACGGAGCGGCCACACGGCTGTAATCCCGGATGAATCTGCGGTAGAAATTCGCAAACCCCAAAAATCTCTGGAGCTGCAATCTCGTACCGGGCTGGGCCCATTCCAGAACCGCTCTAACCTTCTCCTGGTCCATCCTAATCTCTCCCCTGGAGATGATGTACCCGAGAAAGGATGTCGTGTGGGCGTGAAACTCGCACTTCTCGGCCTTCACGAACAGGCGATTCTCCAACAATCGCTGCAGAACCTGCCGGACATGCTGGACGTGGTCGGAAGGTTCCTTCGAGAAGATCAGAATGTCATCCAGATAAACAAACACAAAGAGACCGATCATATCTCTCAGGACGTCGTTCACCATACTCTGGAATACCGCTGGAGCATTGGTCAGTCCAAACGGCATCACCTGATACTCGAAGTGACCCATCGGTGTATTGAAACCCGTCAACCACTCGTCTCCCTCTCTGATCCGGACCATGTGATACGCATTGCGTAGGTCTAGCTTGGTGAACACCGTAGCACCCTGTAAGGAGTCGAAGGCAGAACTCATCAAGGGCAGGGGATACTTGTTCTTGACCGTGATGTCATTCAACCCCCGATAATCAATACACGGTCGAAGAGAGCCATCCTTCTTACCCACAAAGAAGAATCCTGCCCCCAGGGGTGATGACGAGGGACGAACGAGACCAGCAGCTAGGGACTCCTTGATGTAGGTCTCCAAAGCCTCACGTTCAGGGCGGGAGATACTGTATAACCTTCCCTTGGGGTAGACAGCTCCAGGGAACAGGTTGATGGCACAATCATATGGTCGGTGGGGGAGGGAGTGACAGAGCCTTCTGCTTACTGAACACTTCCCCCAAATCGTGATATGTCTCGGGAACCAGGGACAAATCTGGGGGTTTAGCCTCAATCACCTGACTGGGAACCGAATGGGGACAGGCAGTCTTGAGACAGTTAGCATGACAATCAAGGCTCCAACTCGTTACCTTGCCCGTCACCCAATCGAACGTGGGATTGTGTTCCTTCAGCCAGGGGTATCCAAGGACCAGAGGAACATGGGAAGACGGCAGAATGAAGAATGAAATCATCTCCGAATGATTTCCCGACAACAGCATCTTAACCGGTTCAGTCCTCATCGTGATACGTGCCAGACTACTGCCGTTCAGAGTGGTCGCTTCAATGGCTTCCGGCAATTGCTCCTTGGAAAGCCCCAGCTGTTCCACCAACTCGGCATCAAGAAAGCTTCCATCGGCACCTGAATCGATAAAAGCGTTAATCGCTAAGCTCTGATTCCTGTTCACAAGGGTAGCCGGGAAACGGGGTCTGACAGAGGTATTGAGAGGTCGAAACTGGCTCGCTAAAAGTCCTCCCAACTTTAGCGAGCCGCGCAGTTTGACGACCGCCGGGAACAGGTGGCGAGGTAATGTCCCGGACCACCACAGTAGAGGCAACAGTTAGTCCCTACGTCTGAGTTGGCGTTCCTCCTTGGTTAACCCGTGCCGCCCTACTTGCATTGGTTCCGAATCGGGAGACAGGACCTCTCCACTAATCCTGTGTGGTGGACGATGATCGACGTATTCTGGTCCAATCCCCGACCCGACTGGAACCTGAGAAGCTGATCGATTGGACGGACCCCATTGCTTCTCCCTCCTTCGCTCTCGGACTCGATTATCCACCCGAATCGACAAGGCTACCAAGCTGTCCAGGTCACTAGGCTCCGGATAGGAGATCAACTCATCCTTGAGCTGCTCCGACAGACCCTGGTAAAAGGCCGCTTGCAGAGACTCCTCATTCCACCCACTCTCCACAGCCAACGTCTTGAACTCGATCACGAAGTCGGCCACGCTGCGAGTTCCTTGGTGAAGCGAAAACAGGCGCCTAGCTGCGTCCCTCCCTCGGACGGAATGGTCGAAAAGCTTCCTCATCTCGGCCGTGAACCCCTGGTATGAAGCCATGCAGGGGTCTTGTCGTTCCCAAACGGCTGAAGCCCACTCCAGCGCTCGACCACGCAGCAACTCAATCACAAAGGCTATCCTAGCCTTGTCTGTGGCATAAGAGTAGGGCTGTAGATCGAACACTAACCCACACTGCATAAGGAAAGAACGGCATCTTCCCAGCTCCCCCTCATATTTATCCGGCGTCGGAACCTTGGGCTCACGGAAGGACACCGCTCCAGACGCGGCAGGCGAGATGGGTGAAACCGGTAGTGGATCCTCCACCGGAAACTTGCGCTGGTTCTGGACCTCCGTCAGACCGGTAGAAAGGTTCCGAACTGCCAACGCGATCTCCTGTAGCTCCGTGCTATGATGGCCCAACATCTTCTCCTGATGGGTAATGGCATGGCGAACAGAGTCCAGGTCCGCTGGGTTCATTACTGGCCGGATCGTTCTGTCACGAGTTACAAAGCCAGAACCCAGAAGCAGACCAGGACAAGGTAAGTTGAAACGAAGGTGAGTGTTTATTTACAAATTCAAGAGTGATGCTGAATAATCCAGGGAACAGAGCGGGCGGCGTTGATTAGTTGTTGGGGGTGCAGTGGTTGATCCAATCATGGCTCGGCAGCCGCCGACCACCAGGCAGAGGTTGGATGAAGGTTCCGGACGAGTGACTGCAGATGGAACAAAACGGAGGTAAGTAAACAACAAACCAACAAGGTGCAAAACAACAAAACTAACGCTAGAAGCTCTACGACTGATACTCTGGTAAACCTACTGTTCATGGCTAACGATCCGGCAGGGAATGGATGTTAGGCCAGAGCCTAAGAAGGGTGATGATCAGGACCAGGTGTGCAGATTGCTGATGGGATGCAGGTGCGGAAATCAAGAGAGCTCCCCGGAGCGTTCCAGAACCCTCGGGAAACTGGAGATCACGAGCAGAAAAAACTAGTCCACAGACAGGACCCGACTCAGACTGCCGGGATCGTTACAAGCGTAGCAGGAAGATCAGAATGCCATGAACCAAAATATTGTCAGTTCAAATCCCAGGTGAGGGATTGACAACTGAGTTAGGAAGGACACCTGTATCTTTGTAGTGACTGGGTGTATTGATACACATTCCAAAATGTAATGAATAACTTCACCAGGCTCAAAGGGATATTAAATGTCAGTTTTATTTATTTTTTACCCATCTACCAATAGGTACCCTTCTTTGCGAGGCATTGATAAAAATTACAGTATAAATGACCATGCCCATGTTATAATGGACAGGTAACTGCCAAAATAAAGGACACAAACATAAAGTGTCGTAATAGAGTGTTGGGCCACCACGAGCCAGAATAGCCTCAATGCGCCTTGGCATAGTGTCTGGAACTCTATTGGAGGGATGCGAAACCATTCTTCAATGAGAAATTCCATCATTTGGTGTTTTGTTGATGGTGGTGGAAAACGCTGTCTCAGGCGCTGCTCCAGAATCTCTCATAAGTTTTCAATTGGATTGAGATCTTGTGACTGAGACGGCCATTGCATATGGTTTACATTGTTTTCATGCTCATCAAACCATTCAGTGACCACTTGTGCCCTGTGGATGGGGGCATTGTCTCACTATTGGGGCATAGCCATGGTAGCCAAAATAATGGCCTGCCCAACATTTTTATACATGACCCTAAGCATGATGGAATGTTAATTGCTTTATTAACTCAGGAACCACACCTGTGTGGAAGCACCTACTTTCAATAAACGTTGTATCCCTCATTTACGCAAGTGTTTCCATCATTTTGGCAGTTACAGTACCTTCATGTACACAGAGAGCTAATATTAATAATATGCATGTCAATCTCTCCTGGCTCAAAGTGGAGGAGATATTGACTTGATCACTACTTGTATTTATGAGAGGTATTGACATGTTGAATGCACCGAGCTGTCTGTTTGATCTACTGGCGCACAGCTCGGACACCCATGCATACCCCACAAGACATGCCACCAGAGGTCTCTTCACAGTCCCCAAGTTCAGAACAGACTATGGGAGGTGGACAGTACTACATAGAGCCATGACTACATGGAACTTTATTCCACATCAAGTAACTGATGCAAGCAGTAAAATTAGATTTAAAAAACAGATTTTAAAAAACCTTATGGAACAGCGGGGACTGTGAAGCAACACAAACAGGCACAGACACATGCATACACACACACGATAACATACACACTATACACACACGTACACATGGATTTTGTACTGTAGATATGTGGTAGTTGTGGAGTAGGGGCCTGAGGGCACACAGTGTGTTGTGAAATCTGTGCATGTATTGTAATGTTTTTTAAATTGTATGAACTGCCTTAATTTTGCCTTGGCAGCAGCTAATGGGGATCCATAATAAATACTTGTTCTACATTTTGTTGTGTTACAAAGTGGGATTAAAATTGATTTAATTGTCACTTTTTGTCAACGATCTATACAAAATACTCTAGAATGTCAGAGTGGAAAACATCAAACATTTATAAAACATGTATGACAAATAAAACCCTAATATATCTTGATTATATAAGTATGCAACCCCCTGAGTCAATACATGTTAGAATCACCTTTGGCAGCGATTACAGCTGTGAGTCTTTCTGGGTAAGTGCACACATGGATTGTACAATATTTCCACATTATTCTTTTTTTAATTCTTCAAGCTCTGTCAAGTTGTTTGCTGATCATTGCTAAACAGCCATTTTCAAGACTTGCCATAGATTTTCAAGCCGATTTAAGTCAAAACTGTAACTAGGTCACTCAGGAACATTCAATGTCATCAACTCCAATGTATATTTGGCCTTCTGTTTTAGGTTATTGTCCTGCTGAAAGGTGAATTTGTCTCCCAGTGTCTGTTTGGAAAGCAGACGGAACTAGGTTTTCCTCTAGGATTTTGCCTGTGCTTAGCTCTATTCCGTTGCAGGACGCTGTAACGTCGATGCAGGGAGTCAGGAAGCAGGTGCAGTTAGTGAGTTTAATATTAACTAACATAGAACGATGCAAAACAAGCAGGTGTGACTTATTATGAGACGCAGGTGTGCGTAAAGATGGGTTGCCAGGACCGGTGGTTAGTAGACTGGCGATGTCAAGCGCCGGAGAGGGGGAGCGGGAGTAGACTTGACAGATGCATGTTTCTGAATATTTTTATTCTGTACAGGCTTCCTTCTTTTCACTCTGTCAATTAGATTAGTAATGTGGAGTAACTACAATGTTGTTGATCCATCCTCAGTTTTCTCCTATCACAGACATTAAACTCTGTTACTGTTTTAAAGTCACCATTGACCTCATGGTGAAATCCGTGAGGGGTTTCCTTCCTCTCTGGCAACTGAGTTAGGAAGGACACCTGCAACTTTGTAGTGACTGGGTGTATTGATACACCATCCAATTAATAACTTCACAATGCTCAAAGGGATATTCAATATCTGCTTTTTTAAATGTTTACCCATCTACCAATAGGTGTCCTTCTTTGCGAGGCATTGGAAAACCTCCCTGGTCTTTGTGGTTGAATCTGTGTTTGAAATTCACTGCTTGACTGAGGGCCCTTACAGATACAGTGCATTCGGAAACTATTCAGACCACCTCCCTTTTTCCACATTTTGTTACGTTACAGCCTTATTCTAAAATTGATTACATTATTTTATTTTTCTCAACAATCTACACACAATACCCCATAATGACAAAGCAAAAACTGGTTTTTAGAAATGTTTGCAAATTTATTAAAAATAAAAAACAGAAATACCTTTTTTATGTAAGTATTCAGACCCTTTGCTATGAGACTTGAAATTGAGCTCAGGTGCATCCTGTTTCCATTGATCATACTTGAGATGTTTCTACAACTTGATTGGACTCCACCTGTGGTAAATTCAATTGATTTGGGCATGATTTAGAAAGGCACACACCTGTCTATTTAAGGTTCCACAGTTTACAGTGCATATCAGAGCAAAAACCAAGCCATGAGGTCGGAGGAATTGTCCGTAGAGCTCCGAGAAAGGATTGTGTCGAGGCACAGATCTGGGGAAGGGTACCAAAAAGTGTCTGCAGCATTGAAGGGCCCCAAGAACACTGTGGCCTCCATCATTCTTAAATGGAAGAAGTTTGGAACCACCAAGACTCTTCCTAGAGCTGGCCACCCGGCCAAACTGAGCAATCGGGGGAGAAGGGCCTTGGTCAGGGAGGTGACCAAGAACCCGATGGTCACTCTGACAGAGCTCCAGAGTTCCTCTGTGGAGATGAGAGAACCTTCCAGAAAGACAACCATCTCTGCAGCACTCCACCAATCAGGCCTTTATGGTAGAGTGGCCAGACGGAAGCCACTCCTCAGTAAAAGGCACATGACAACCCGCTTGGTTTGCCAAAAGGCACCAAAAGGACTCAGACCATGAGAAACAACATTCTCTGGTCTGATGAAACCAAGATTGAACTCTTTGGCCTGAATGCTAAGAGTCACTTCTGGAGGAAACCTGGTACCATCCCTACGGTGAAGCATGGTGGTGGCAGCATCATGCTGTGGGGATGTTTTTCAGTGGCAGGGACTGGGAGACTAGTCAGGATCGAGGGAAAGATGAACGGAGCAAAGTGCAGAGAGATCCTTGATGAAAACCTGCTCCAGAGCGCTCAGGAACTCAGACTGGGGCGCAGGTTCACCTTGCAACAGGACAGCAACCCAAAGCACACAGCCAAGACAATGCATTGAATCCATTTTAGAATAAGGCTGTAACGTAACAAAATTTGGAAAAAGTCAAGGGGTCTGAATACTTTCCGAATGCACTGTAATTGTATGTGTGGGGTACAGATATGAGGTAGTCATTAAAAAATTATGTTAAACACTATTATTGCACACAGAGGGAGTCCATGCAACTTATTATTGTGACTTGTTAATTAAGAAAATGTTTAGTCCTGAACTTATTTAGGTTTGCCATAACAAAGGGGTTTAATTCTTATTGACTCAAGACATTTCAGCTTTTCATTTTGAATGAAGTTGTAAAACTTTTGAAAAACATAATTTCACTTGGACATTATGGGGTATTGTGTGTAGGCCACTGACAAAAAAAAGTATTTTAAATAACAATAAAATGTGGAAAAGTGAAGGGGTGTGAATACTTTCGGAAGGCACTGTACCTGTATATCAAATACGTAAATTGATAACACTATGTTAAAAGCACTTTTTTTGTGGGTGAGTGTCCCTAACCTTGCCAACATACAAAGAGCTGTGAATGGATCGGTTGTTCAACAATCAGAGCCTTGATTGGCTCTTGAACAGTAACAAGATGTGATGTGTAATGAATACTTTTTTTGACACAAATGTTCCCATGAAACGTGTCTAGAGCATTAATATATTATGTTCTGAGAACATGGCAACAATTTTCTGTGTATGTTTGGTGGGACGTTGATGGAATATTCTCCTAACCCACAGAAAACTGGACACATTACTGTTTTTGCCACCTTCCCATGTAACGTGTCTAGAACATTAATATCTTATGTTCTGAGAACATGGCAACCATGTTCTGTAAATGTTTGGTGAGACGTTGATAGAATATTCTCGTAACCCACAGAAAACTGGACTCATTAAGTTCTTGCAACGTTCCCATGAAGCGTGTCTAGAACATTAATATCTTACGATCTGAGAACCACGTTCTGGGTAAGTTCTATTTCACATTAAGGAAATAATCTCTTGGAAAATTCCTTGCACATCACGGGAACATTCCAAGAAAACATTAATGACCTAATGAGACTCTTAAGGGAACATTCTCTAAAGTTGTGGGAACGTTTGTTGTTAGCTGGGACTGTCATATCCTGCTTGGTCTGGGGCTCCTCTACTGGGGGTGGACCTTCTTTGTATGAGAAACAGCTGCTGGTGCACCACATATGCGACCTTGAACACAATAACAGGCAGGTTAGTGACATTAACCACACATTTTCTCCCAGCTCCCTGCATGCTGTTTTCTATGGCTGTTGAGTGTAATTAACGAACTGAGACAGAAATGCTATCTTAACTTGACCCTGCTTCTCACAGCAGGAAAATAATCCTGCAGCTAGAGAACATTTGAATTATGTGGATTATAATAAATATACATTGTTGTAGGGGTTGATAAATGTTTCATTAGGACAAGTGTGCTGACCCCGACAAGAAAGTGGGGAGCCAAGAGAGCTGTCTGGCTGTGAAAAGTAAGACCTAATGGTTGTGCGCGACTGCGGACCAAATATTTTACTGCCTCCTTACTGCTGGATATACAGGTTAATTTACAAAATACAAGATGCAAGATGCATATAAATACATTTTTGTAGGGGTTGATACATTTTTTGTTAGGGCAAATCAAGTCTGATATTTCGAAGTGAAAATCGTGGTCCTCTGTAGCTCAGCTGGTAGAGCACGGCGCTTGTAACGCAAAGGTAGTGGGTTCAATCCCCGGGACCACCCATACACAAAATTGTATGCACGCATGACTGTAAATCGCTTTGGATTAAAGCGTCTGCTAAATGGCATATTATTATTATTATTAAAATTACAAACTTTAGAAGCCTTTTTAAACCTTGAATACACTACAATTTGCATTTCCTGTGCCCCCAGACTTGGAATGAATTCCAGGGCACACTTAAACTTAAACTGGATAGATTTGTCCCTGCTTCAAGGTGTTTATAGAATACATGCTCATACAGGATTGCACTTGTTTTGTTTAATTGCTTTATTAGATTGTTGCATGTACTTTTTCTTTATTTATATGCCCCCCTCCCCCCATTACAGGTGGCCTGGCACACAGCTCACTGTGATGTTGACTAGTCACTGCGCCACTTGCCACTCTCACACCAGTACAGCCCACTGTAGAGAGGAGAGGCTGCATGCTCCAGGAACCTCCTTCCTGACAGTGCCATCTAGTGTCTGACACCCAGACCTAACTCCAAAGTCAGTGAGCTGCCACAGTGTCCAGTCTGTGGAGTTGCTCTCAGACACAGCAGGGGCACTGGAGAGAGAAGCGCTCCCCTTGGAAGTGCTGTCGGCTGCTGCGGATCACTGCCAGGAAAGGTCGGGGGTGGGGTTACTGAGTAAGAGCATGGTTGAGCCAGTCCGCTCAGCTTGGCACCAGTACCCACCGCCGTCGTCCCTGGCAACTACAGTGATGGAGTATCTGTCACCCCTGACCAGGGGTTTGGGGTGATAGCTTTGTGAGGTGTGTGTCTGAACCAGCGATGTCCAGGACCAGTTAGCACCTGCTTCCACACTGCATCTCAGGGACATAGACTCCCTTAAGTAGATGGTTGATCCTGGGGGCCAAACATACACAACCACCTTGATACTGGGAGACCCTAGAGAAAGAGGGAAACGTAATATTTCTGAACGTCCCTGTGTGCGTATGTGCATATGAGTATGTGTGTGTGTATGCGTACGTGCGTACGTGCATGTGTGAATGTGTGTTATACCTTCAGACCCTGCAGTCTGGACCACCAATGCTGTTAGACCTGAAACATGTTTCTCTACTTGTTTACTATTCAGGAGGAGGAATTAGAGCAGTAACAACATTACTGTATATACACTCAGTGGGCAGAAGAATGGGAAACGGTCTCTATTTAGATTTTGGCCTCTAGATGGAAGCAGTGTGTCTGCAAAGTTTCAGATTGAGCCAGTGAAGCATTGCAATTCTGGACTATTTTGCAAAATGTGCCGAATTGGTCAATTGATACATTTTCAAGTACATAACTATAGAGAACATACAAAAATGACAAGGTAATACACAATGTAAGTTTACACACTCCCAGGAATGTCATACATGATGTAAGTTTACACTAACTTTCACACATCTAGATGGCCGGGCGGGGTGGGTGTGGAGCCAGAGACAGCAAGGGTTCAAACTGTAGAACCCAGTTCCTACATTTGAATATAAAAATTGATTTTATCAAATAAAACTATGCTACATTTTATCTCTGGGACCCTCAGGATAACAAATCAGAGCAAGATTACTGAATGTAAGTACATTATTTACCTTCAGAGGTGAATGTATCAAACCAGTTGCCATGATACGTTTTTTGTTGTTGTACACTCTCCTCAAACAATAGCATGGTATGTTTTCACTGTAATAGCTACTGTAAATTGGACAGTGCAGTTAGATTAACAATAATTAAAGCTTTCTGCCCATATAAGACATGTCTATGTCCTGGAAAGTTTGCTGTTACTTACAACAGTCATGCTAATCACATTAGCGCACGTTAGCTCAACCGTCCCATATACGGGACACCGATCCCGTAGTGGTTAAAATTACATAGTGCAAGTGATCAATGCTGTTCGAGATTCTGCACAGATTACTACAGAAATTGTGAAGATCTCCACAGACCTGCTACACTTTGCATGCTATCTTAAACAAGCATGCTTTCTATGATTACATAAGAAGACATTTACAGTGCCTTCAGAAAGTATACAGCCCCCTTGACTTTTTCCATATTTTGTTGTGTACAGCTAATTTAAAATTGGATTAAATTTAGATTTTTTTTGTCACACACAAAACCCCATAATGTCAATGTGGAATTATGTTATTTTTGTATATATTTTTTTTTTTGGAAAAGCTGAAATGTCTTGAGTCAGTAAGTACTCAACCCCTTTGTTATGGCAATCCTAAATAACTTCAGGAGTAAAAACTAGCTTAACAAGTCACATTAAGTTGCATGGACTCACTCTGTGTGGCAGACATTGAATACAGTGAGGGAAAAAAGTATTTGATCCCCTGCTGATTTTGTACGTTTGCCCACTGACAAAGAAATGATCATTATATAATTTTAATGGTAGGTTTATTTGAACAGTGAGAGACAGAATAACAACAAAAAAATCCAGAAAAACGCATGTCAAAAATGTTATAAATTGATTTGCATTTAATGAGTGAAATAAGTATTTGAGCCCTCTGCAAAACATGACTTAGTACTTGGTGGCAAAACCCTTGTTGGCAATCACAGAGGTCAGACGTTTCTTGTAGTTGGCCACCAGGTTTGCACACATCTCAGGAGGGATTTTGTCCCGCTCCTCTTTGCAGATCTTCTTCAAGTCATTTAGGTTTTGAGGCTGACGTTTGGCAACTCGAACCTTCAGCTCCCTCCACAGATTTTCTATGGGATTAAGGTCTGGAGACTGGCTAGGCCACTCCAGGACCTTAATGTGCTTCTTCTTGAGCCACTCCTTTGTTGCCTTGGCCGTGTGTTTTGAGTCATTGTCATGCTGGAATACCCATCCACGACCCATTTTCAATGCCCTGGCTGAGGGAAGGAGGTTCTCACCCAAGATTTGATGGTACATGGCCCCATCTATCGTCCCTTTGATGCGGGGAAGTTGTCCTGTCCCCTTAGCAGAAAAACACCCACAAAGCATAATGTTTCCACCTCCATGTTTGATGGTGGGGATGGTGTTCTTGGGGTCATAGGCAGCATTCCTCCTCCTCCAAACACGGCGAGTTGAGTTGATGCTAAAGAGCTCCATTTTGGTCTCATCTGACCACAACACTTTCACCCAGTTCTCCTCTGAATCATTCAGATGTTCATTGGCAAACTTCAGACGGGCATGTATATGTGCTTTCTTGAGCAGGGGGACCTTGCGGGCGCTGCATTGTTTCAGTCCTTCACGGCGTAGTGTGTTACCAATTGTTTTCTTGGTGACTATGGTCCCAGCTGCCTTGAGATCATTGACAAGATCCTCCCGTGTAGTTCTGGGCTGATTCCTCACCATTCTCATGATCATTGCAACTCCACGAGGTGAGATCTTGCATGGAGCCCCAGGCCGAGGGAGATTGACACCAACTGTTGTCACCTTCTCACCAAGCTGCTTGGCGATGGTCTTGTAGCCCATTCCAGCCTTGTGTAGGTCTACAATCTTGTCCCTGACATCCTTGGAGAGCTCTTTGGTCTTGGCCATGGTGGAGAGTTTGGAATCTATTGATTGATTGCTTCTGTGGACAGGTGTCTTTTATACAGGTAACAAGCTGAGATTAGGAGCACTCCCTTTAAGAGTGTGCTCCTAATCTCAGCTCGTTACCTGTATAAAAGACACCTGGGAGCCAGAAATCTTTCTGATTGAGAGGGGGTCAAATACTTATTTCCCTCATTAAAATGCAAATCAATTTCTAACATTTTTGACATGCATTTTTCTGGATTTTGCTGTTGTTATTCTGTCTTTCACCGTTCAAATAAACCTACCATTAAAATTATAGACTGATTATTTCTTTGTCAGTGGGCAAACGTACAAAATCAGCAGGGGATCAAATACTTTTTTCCCTCACTGTATCCCTTTGAGCATGGTGAAGTTATTAATTACATTTTGGATGGTGTATCAATACACCCAGTCACTATAAAGATACAGGTGTCCTTCCTAACTCAGTTGCCGGAGAGGAAGGAAACCGCTCAGGGATTTCAGCATGACGCCAATGGTGACTTTAAAACAATTAGTGGCGCAGTGGTCTAAGGCACTGCATCGCAGTGCTAACTGTGCCACTAGAGATCCTGCTTCGAATCCAGGCTCTGTCGCAGCCGGCCGCGACCGGGAGACTCATGGGCGGCGCACAATTGGCCCAGCGTCGTCCAGGGTAGGGGAGGGAATGGCCGGCAGGGATGTAGCTCAGTTGATAGAGCATGGCGTTTGCAACGCCAGGGTTGTGGGTTCGATTCCCATGGGGGGCCAGTATAAAAAAAAAAGATGTATTCACTAACTGTAAGTCGCTCTGGATAAGAGTGTCTGCTAAATGACTAAAATGTAAATGTTTAATGGCTGTGATAGGAGAAAACTAAGGAGGAATCAACAACATTGTAGTTACTTCACAATACTAACCTAATTGACAGAGTGAAAAGAAGGAAGCTGGTACAGAATACAAATATTCCAAAACATGCATCTTGTTTGCAACAACGCACTAAAGTAATACTGTAAAAAAAAAATTTGACAATGCAATTACCTTTTTTGTCCTGAATACAAAGTGTTATGTTTGGGACAAATCCAATACAACACATTACTGAGTACCACTCTCCATATTTTCAAGCATAGTGGTGGCTGCATCATGTTATGGGTATGCTTGTAATCATTAAGAACTGGGGAGTTTTTCAGCATAAAAAATAAACAAGTAGCAGTGATAAACACAAGGCCAAATCTACGCTGGAGTTACTTACCAAGAAGACTGTGAATGTTCCGGAATGGCCCCCCCGGCCAAACCAAACCCTGTAGTGACGCCTCAATCACTGCGATGCAGTGCCTTAGACCGCTGTGCCACTCGGGAGGCCATGTGTTGCTCATTTTAATGTTGAATAAATACTCTTATTTCTAAGGTAACCTTAGGCTATTCACTGTATTATAAAACGATTATTGAATTGTGTTTGGTTGACAATGCAACCAAATATCAACATTTAAAGGATATGATTGGATAGATTCCTCTGAGCCACCGGCTTAATCCTATTCTTTAACTTTAATTTTTTTGTTTAGTTGGAGACCTGAATCCAACATATCATCTGTTAACTTGTTGACAAGTTAATAGGCTATTATTTACTGTATTGCAACAGTGATATTAAATTGTGTTTGGTTGCCAACAAATTCCAGTTTGTCTACAAATGTATATGTTGGATTCACCTCTCCATCTCAGCCAAGAATCAAAGTTAAAGAATAGGACTAAATCAAATCAAACTTTATTTAAAGTGCATTTAAAGTTTGATTTGATTTGTTTTAGTCCTATTCTACAAAGAAAATAGTTAACCTAACAATCAGCATTTCATAAGACACAGTAATTGGTACTATGATACAAGTCATTGCTGACCCTAAGAAATAATAATACTAAACTTACATTTTTGGTTGAGATTGAGACTTGAATCCAACATATCAATGATTAATTTGTAGACAAGCTGGAATTAAAGCAAGACTAAGTGAGTGGCACGGATCGAACTATCCAAGCAGAAAATACATCTGCATCTGCTTCAAATGTTGATATTTGGTTGTGTTGAATTAATTAATAGTTGATATGTTGGATTCACATGTCCATCTCAACCAAAAATCTAAGTTAAAGAATAGGACTAAATCTAATCTAATCAAACTTTAAATGTACTTTAAATAACATTTGATTGGATTTAGTCCTATTCTTTAACTTAGATTTTTGGTTGAATTGGAGACCTGAATCCAACATATTAATGATTAACTTGAAGATTACATTTGAAATCAACTCAAGCTTGAAACCTTAGGCTTATATGTATTGTCTATTTTTTGTTGAATCCTGGGTTAAATTGAAACTAGCTGTTGATGACTTGCTTTGCAAATGCTATATAGGGCTAAAAGCATAATTGATGATATATGACTTGTAAAAAGTATGGTTACATTTAATTTGCTCTCTTAAACCTACCCTTTGTAATGACTTCCATAGCAACAGTGCATATATTTAGTTATTAAGACGTCTCTCAATAATCATTATCACGATAGATAACGTTAGCACATTGGTAGTAGTCAGTGACAAATATAAAAGCTAACCAGGGCTTGGTTAAAACCCTGGATGGGAGACCAAATGAATAGCTGTAGATCAACTGCCCAGTCTATTGTTTATTTTTTAATTTTTATAGTGGATATAACGTTGAAGATCTGACGTTATTGTGGGGGGTTAAGTGCCTTGCTCAAGGGCACAACGGCAGGCAATGACATCTAGGATTTGAGTCCAGCAACCCCCTGGTTGCCAGCTCACTTCCCGACAGATCTTTCCTGTCAGGCCCAGATTTCGAAGTGGCAACCCTCTCTAACCGCTAGGCTACCTGCCCACCCTGTAATTGCCAACAGGATTAATATCATACTGTGTACCAATAGCTGCCCACAGACTGTAGGCCAGTCCAATTGACTCACACCGAGTCTGGCGGAACACAGAAAAGCAGCCTAGTGAGATGTTTTGCACACAATATCATCTATTGATCAATTAAATTGACGACTTGTATTAGTTTCACGGTTGCTTCTATTAATTTCTGAGACGACCAAATAGGCTAGCCCACTGTCTCCTATTATTTCAATGATCTCGCTTCACCTTCCCTTCTTCCACCGCCGCGCGCACTCTCACATTATACTATTTCTCACAGAGCGTGTTGGTAGCAGCGGTGGTATGTTCTGGTGGAGCAGTCGGATGCTCTGGTGGAACGCTTGCGAGACAAGCAATCCATTCCGTCCACTATTGAGAAAGAGAAAGGGGCGGTGATAGAGGAAGAGACATGGCTTCTAAAGAGATAACTGCCTCTTGTTTCGTCAGTGTGAGCAGGGATATTACAGGTAGGAAAAAATATCAACATTATTCCTATCGCCATTATGTCGATCATTATTATCTGTATGATGCACCGATTCTGGCTTTTCCCCATTTCGTTGTATCTGGTGGTCTGCGACTGAACAGAGGCTTTTGAGGTTTATGAGCAAGACCTCTTTCATATCTGCCACCAAGCTTTGTGTCATTTTTTATTTGTCTTTTAAGCAACACGTGCATTGCATTATTTGATCATGAAGCTAGAAAGTTGTGTAAAGCAAAGACGTTCTGCTTGCACAGGATTTAAGATAAAATCCCCAGCCCTAGGCCATAGGAAAAGGGGCGTTGTGAAAATCATCGCATGTGCATCACGCATGGGTTTACTCACTCATAATGTGATCTGCATTCAGAAATTCATGCCAGGTTGTAAGAATAGGAATTGTTACCCTCTCAGCATGTTGGCAGTAAGCTTGCTCTTTTTTGTCTGCAGTGTGTGTTTGAGAGAGAGAGAGCATGCGTACTTGTGTGTGTGTGAAAGATAGAGGGGGAGCAGCATCCTTTTTCTTGCCAACAATGTATGTATTCTTTGCTTTCCTTTATTGAACGAGACAGACATGGACATTATCCTACACTGGTCTTTCAGAGTATTATTTTATACCAGTGTATCCCAACCCTGGTCCTCGAGGGTTTTTATTTTAACCATGGACAAGCACACCTGATTCAATTTGTCAACTAATCAAGCCCTCAATGAGTTGAATGAGGTGTGTTTATCAAGGGCTACAAGGAACTGTGTACTGTTGGGGGTACTGGAGGACCAGGGTTGGGAAACACAGTTCTATACAGACGACAAGGCTGCCATTGAGCTGACACCAGCTTACGTCTCACAAATTTACACCATCAGGACTCAATCACACTCTCACTCACATGCTCACATTTGTAGGGAGTCTCTGCTGAGTTAATTACTCCTAATGGCTCTGTTAACCACTGTGATAATTATTCCAGTGGAATCCCTGCCTCTCAATCCACTCACCTGCCAGCCAGCCACCCCCATCTGCCTCAGAGAGATAGACAGCTATAGAGCATCAGACCCCAGGTGGCCATCTGCCCTGGCCAGCACAAGCTCATCATCTGTATGGAGCCAAAAGACCACCTCTGTTTAAACAGTCATCATGATGTTCAGATCATTGTCTTAATCATGAGAACATGACTCTTACTATCTTGTCAGAACAATCAGAATCAGCAGCATTCTTTCATTTGACAATGCATTAGTCACAGGTGAAGTACAGTACATTCAGGGCCTTGGTTTGTTATCCATAATCTAATACCTTTCACCATGTCACTCTCTCCTCCTGTCCTCCTCTCTGGCCTCGCCCCGGTCTCTCTGATGGTGCCTGTCGGTCGGTGAAGGGATGTCCTCAGGCCCAGCCAAATTATCTGCAGGAGTCTGGGGGGTGGGGGGTCACACCTCTGACTGGGATTATACAGTGGGGAGAACAAGTATTTGATACACTGCCAATTTTGCAGGTTTTCCTACTTACAAAGCATGTAGAGGTCTGTAATTTTTATCATATGTACACTTCAACTGTGAGAGACGGAATCTAAAACAAAAAAAATCCAGAAAATCACATTGTATGATTTTTAAGTAATTAAGTTGCATTTTATTGCATGACATAAGTATTTGATCACCTACCAACCAGTAAGAATTCCGGCTCTCACAGACCTGTTAGTTTTTCTTTAAGAAGCCCTCCTGTTCTCCACTCATTACCTGTATTAACTGCACCTGTTTGAACTCGTTACCTGTATAAAAGACACCTGTCCACACACTCAATCAAACAGACTCCAACCTCTCCACAATGGCCAAGACCAGAGAGCTGTGTAAGGACATCAGGGATACAATTGTAGACCTGCACAAGGCTGGGATGGGCTACAGCTTGGTGAGAAGGCAACAACTGTTGGCGCAATTATTAGAAAATGGAAGAAGTTCAAGATGACGGTCAATCACCCTTGGTCTGGGGCTCCATGCAAGATCTCACCTCGTGGGGCATCAATGATCATGAGGAAGGTGAGGGATCAGCCCAGAACTACACGGCAGGACCTGGTCAATGACATGAAGAGAGCTGGGACCACAGTCTCAAAGAAAACCATTAGTAACACACTATGCCGTCATGGATTAAAATCCTGCAGTGCACGCAAGGTCCCCCTGCTCAAGCCAGCGCATGTCCAGGCCCGTCTGAAGTTTGCCAATGACCATCTGGATGATCCAGAGGAGGAATGGGAGAAGGTCATGTGGTCTGATGAGACAAAATAGAGCTTTTGGTCTAAACTCCACTCGCCGTGTTTGGAGGAAGAAGAAGGATGAGTACAACCCCAAGAACACCATCCCAACCGTGAAGCATGGAGGTGGAAACATCATTCTTTGGGGATGCTTTTCTGCAAAGGGGACAGGACGACTGCACCGTATTGAGGGGAGGATGGATGGGGCCATGTATTGCGAGATCTTGGTCAACAACCTCATTCCCTCAGTAAGAGCATTGAAGATGGGTCGTGGCTGGGTCTTCCAGCATGACAACGACCCGAAACACACAGCCAGGGCAACTAAGGAGTGGCTCCGTAAGAAGCATCTCAAGGTCCTGGGTGGCCTAGCCAGTCTCCAGACCTGGAACCCAATAGAAAATCTTTGGAGGGAGCTGAAAGTCCGTATTGCCCAGCGACAGCCCCGAAACCTGAAGGATCTGGAGATGGTCTGTATGGAGGAGTGGGCCAAAATCCCTGCTGCAGTGTGTGCAAACCTGGTCAAGACCTACAGGAAACGTATGATCTCTGTAATTGCAAACAAAGGTTTCTGTACCAAATATTAAGTTCTGCTTTTCTGATGTATCAAATACTTATGTCATGCAATAAAATGCAAATTATTTACTTAAAAATCATACAATGTGATTTTCTGGATTTTTGTTTTAGATTCCGTCTCTCTCAGTTGAAGTGTACATATGATAAAAATTACAGACCTCTACATGCATTGTAAGTAGGAAAACCTGCAAAATCGGCAGTGTATCAAATACTTGTTCTCCACACTGTATGTGACACACTGAAGCAGAGAGGAGCCATGTGGTTGTTGGTAGTATCATATTGTTCACATAAGGTTGGCGTTTGTGTGGGAATAAATTGTCTGGCATTGTATTTTAAATCTCATTAATAACAGAATGAATGAGATTGCAGGTTTTCGCCGATGAAACACACAATGAATAATAACAAGATGTGTTTGTTGGTTTATTCGCGTGATTAGATTAACAATAATGAAATTACAAAGCGCTTTTAGTATGCATAATACAAGGCAATTAACAGGTGATAATGGAAAAAATACAACAAGAAACAGAAAAAACAGGAAGCGTTTTGTCTTCATCCACTCTCACCAAGTACTGTATTTCAGCTCTGGTTTCCATATTCTATTAAAATGCTCTCTATTTTATGGCTTCATTCTGTCCTCCTCACTTATCCTCATTTTACGGGGCAATTTCTATGCGCCTGCCATGGAAAATAATGCTGTCTTTCACTTTTTAATGAAAAATACAATCGTTTTGGAGACTCAAGGGTTTTCTCAATCAGTACCATAGTTTTAGATTCCAGAAGCAGGGTCATATTCTACAAAATAGACAGTGAGTGTGTTTCTGTGCAGCCTCAGATTATTTCCCTGTTTATGAAATGCCAGTATGTCAGTTTTAAATGACACGGTTGGTCCGCCTTCAGTTGGTTGGCGAAAGCGCTGTCCACTCAAAGGTCAAGCTTGTCTCTCTCAGTGTTTTGATGTACTGTATACTTGGTTGATTTGTGTGATTGTGTGAGTGAAATGTTTGCTGTGTGTATCTGACCTTGGATGTTTTTCTATTTACAGAGAGTATCAGGAAGATTATAGACAAGTCCTCAATCAAGTTTATACGTGGCATTAAGCTTGAAACCAAAAATGGCAAATCAGAGGATAGGATACTGGTGAGTAGTGTCTCTAAATAACTTACACTGGTGAAAACAGTAATTGCTATATTGATGTGCTGACTGAGTGGGTGGTATTCCCAAAGATCATTGTTGAGCTATTGATATAGAGGAGCTCTCCAGGCCATCCATACACAGTACTATTCCACCCCTCACTACGCCAAAAAACAAGTCTGATGCAGTGGATGGATACTCCATAACACATTGGATGGAAACCTGATGGGTGGTCTATGAGAGACATGATGCAACATAGGCAGTATTGATGTGCAATTAATCACTATGGTCAATTATACACTGAGCGCAAGCTATGGCCAGACTGGCCACTTTCCATGAATATATTAAGTTGATAGGCTGCTGCTTCCCCATCCCTGGCTGTGCCTGGGCTCTATATTGGGACAATGTAGGACAGAGAGGTCTGTAATAGCAGCAGCTTGGGGAGGGATCTGTTTGAGGCTCTGTCTCTCTGAGACCATGGCAGTGGAGGCAATGCCGGGTGCGGGCGGACCACTCCCTTTGATACTGGGTGCTTTCATCAGAGAATATGGGGCAAAGATGTGAAATCTCCATTTGAGGAGCTGCAGCCCTGCCAGCTCACAGGACTAAATCTGGGCCAGTGAGCTCTTTTAGTATAGATCACAACCTACAGCAAATAGGGAAAAGTATAAGAAACAGACCGACCAAATAACTGAAGCTGCTCAACACTCTTAGAAAGAAAGGTGCTATCTAGAACCTAAAAGGGTTCTGCGGCTGTCCCCATTGGAGAATCCTTTGAAAAAAAAAGTTTGGTTCCAGGTAGAACACTTTTGGGTTCCAGGTAGAACACTTTTGGGTTCCATGTAGAATCCTTTCCACAGAGGGTTTTACGTGGAACCCAAAATGGTTCTACCTGGAACCAAAAGGGGTTCTCCTATGGAACACTTTTTTATAAGAGTGTAACAACTCCACATAAAACTGCATTGAAATGTTTTCATGTTTTTGTGCTGCCCAAAAACTACCACCACCCCTCCCCTCAACTCCCTGATGAGGCAATGGGCTCACACCCCCAGCTGGGCAGGCTTTGGCAGGGAGTCGTTCCTTTGATGAGTGATTAATGATTCATTATGGGGCAAGTTTGAAGAGTTTTGCATGTGCACCCTTTGATATTCAGGAACTTTGATATGTCTGTCTATCTGTTGGTACTATGTTATCTCTTCAATCCTCTCTGTCCAATCTCTCTCTGCTAAACTGTTCCTTTTTTTACTCTGAACGGTCTGTAATTGTAGTCTCTGTGGGGCTTAGGATGAGGGTTAGGATTTAAGGGGTCAAGGTAACGGCTTGGGGAACGGGAAGGGTGAAAGGCTTGTTTGCTATTAGGCTTGTTTGCTATAAGGCGGGTTCAAGTTCAGGCTGGGGCTAGGGCCATTGTTTTTATTTCATGTCGTGGTCAATGTACTGTAAATGAGGCTTTGGTTCCCTTGCTTGTGAATTATTTAACCAGGTACTGGAAGTATCTTGTTCGTGTATAACAGTTGCCTCACTCCCTTATCAATCTAATATGAAAAGACAGGCTTCTCTGCTCCAAAAACAGACACATGCATAATTATATGCCACAATGACCATGATGAGTGTGGTATGTCCCTTTGATCTGGAAGACTTTGATTAGGACTCTCCTGGGGGGACTGTCTCTCCACCCTTCTCTCCTGGGGGGACTGTTTCCCCACCCTTCTCTCCTGGGGGGACTGTCTCCCCACCCTTCTCTCCTGGGGGGACTGTCTCTCCACCCTTCTCTCCTGGGGGGACTGTCTCCCCACCCTTCTCTCCTGGGGGGACTGTTTCCCCACCCTTCTCTCCTGGGGGGACTGTTTCTCCACCCTTCTCTCCTGGGGGGACTGTCTCTCCACCCTTCTCTCCTGGGGGGACTGTCTCCCTACCCTTCTCTCCTGGGGGGACTGTTTCCCTACCCTTCTCTCCTGGGGGGACTGTCTACCTACCCTTCTCTCCTGGGGGGACTGTTTCCCCACCCTTCTCTCCTGGGGGGACTGTCTCCCTACCCTTCTCTCCTGGGGGGACTGTTTCCCTACCCTTCTCTCCTGGGGGGACTGTCTCCCCACCCTCCTGAACCATCAGCATGATTGACTTGTATATACTCATATGGTACAGTACGCACACACAGTCTCCACCCCCTACCCAGGATACCCCTCCCCAACTCATTACGTTAATGTGATACTATCCGCACGTTTTAATCAACTCCTTCAGACACAGTATCTTTGAAGTGAAGTGGTGGAAATACAGGAGACTCTCTCTCTCTTTATTCTCTCATTCTCTCTCTTTTCTCTCTCTCTCTCTCTTTTCTCTCTCTCTCTAAGTTCAGACACACCCCTCGTTGTGGGGGGTTTGATGTTGTTGTGTGTGGGTGTTGTGGCTGCCGGCAAGTGTTTGGCTCTGATGGGTAGAGTCAAGCACCTCTCTCTCGAAATGCAACAGAGAGGGGGAGCCGTAATTTAATTACTGCATTTCATTAGGAGGGCATACTGTGTACTAGTGTTACTAGGGAGAGAACAAATGAGAGCGATAGCCAGAGAGAGAAATGCAGAGGAGAGAAATGTTCCTCCATCCCTCCTTAGCTGCTCCTCAGAGTGCTGTTTAAAGGGGGCATCCGAGAGGAAGGAGCAAAGGAGCAAAGGACGAGAGTCAGAGAGAGGGAGGGAGAGAGCGAGCATCTGAAAAATATGTTTGTTCATCTGATGAAAATGTTACACTGTGCTTGAACAATATTTACTAAAGATTCTTCATTCTCCCTCAAAATATGGACAGAAGGAGCATGAGAACAGGGCATAGAGATTGTGTTTGTAGCTCAAGGTGATTGCATGTGTGAGCGTACATTTACAGTACGTCTGCGTGTGGGTGTGTGTGTATGTGCAGTGCATCTGTGTGGTTTCTTTTAATGACTTCCCTATGTAACTATTGTTGTTGTAATCATTTCTATAGAACATCTTAATTCACACCCTGAGAATGCAATCATCCCCAGTGTACTGCTCAGCCCATCGTAGCATGATGCTGTGGAAAAAAGATTCCTACCCAGATCAATAGATTAATACAGAGAGGACTCCACATTTCACTCTCTGCATTACCGTGGCAACCCATCAGAGAATCTGATGCCCTTAGCGAGTCTTGAGTGTGCAGTGAACTTTTGCTCAGGATGGATTTTTTCCTGTTTCTCTGGCTGTCTCAGGTTCTCACAACATGGAGACTCTATCTCTTGGCTGCCAAGGTTCCAACAAAGGTAGCCGTCATGATCTCTATGTACAGTATTTACAGTGGGGGAAAAAAGTACTTAGTCAGCCACCAATTGTGCAAGTTCTCCCACTTAAAAAGATGAGAGAGGCCTGTAATTTTCATCATATGTACATGTCAACTATGACAGACAAAATGAGATAATTTTTTCCATAATATCACATTGTAGGATTTTTAATGAATTGATTTGCAAATTATGGTGGAAAATAAGTATTTGGTCAATAACAAACGTTTCTCAATACTTTGTTATATACCCTTTGTTGGCAATGACACAGGTCAAACGTTTTCTGTAAGTCTTCACAAGGTTTTCACACACTGTTGCTGGTATTTTGGCCCATTCCTCCATGCAGATCTCCTCTAGAGCAGTGATGTTTTGGGGCTGTCGCTGGGCAACATGGACTTTCAACTCCCTCCAAAGATTTTCTATGGGGTTGAGATCTGGAGACTGGCTAGGCCACTCCAGGACCTTGAAATGCTTCTTACGAAGTCACTCCTTCGTTGCCCGGGCGGTGTGTTTGGGATCATTGTCATGCTGAAAGACCCAGCCACGTTTCATCTTCAATGCCCTTGCTGATGGAAGGAGGTTTTCACTCAAAATCTCACAATACATGGCCCCATTCATTCTTTCCTTTACACGGATCAGTCGTCCTGGTCCCTTTGCAGAAAAACAGCCCCAAACATGATGTTTCCACCCCCATGCTTCACAGTAGGTATGGTGTTCTTTGGATGCAACTCAGCATTCTTTGTCCTCCAAACACGACTTAGTTGAGTTTTTTACCAAAAAGTTCTATTTTGGTTTCATCTGACCATATGACATTCTCCCAATCCTCTTCTGGAACATCCAAATGCACTCTAGCAAACCTCAGACGGGCCTGGACATGTACTGGCTTAAGCAGGGGGACACGTCTGGCATTGCAGGATTTGAGTCCCTGGCGGCGTAGTGTGTTACTGATGGTAGGCTTTGTTACTTTGGTCCCAGCTCTCTGCAGGTCATTCACTAGGTCCCCCCGTGTGGTTCTGGGATTTTTGCTCACCGTTCTTGTGATCATTTTGACCCCACAGGGTGAGATCTTGCGTGGAGCCCCAGATCGAGGGAGATTATCAGTGGTCTTGTATGTCTTCCATTTCCTAATAATTGCTCCCACAGTTGATTTCTTCAAACCAAGCTGCTTACCTATTGCAGATTCAGTCTTCCCAGCCTGGTGCAGGTCTACAATTTTGTTTCTGGTGTCCTTTGACAGCTCTTTGGTCTTGGCCATAGTGGAGTTTGGAGTGTGACTGTTTGAGGTTGTGGACAGGTGTCTTTTATACTGATAACAAGTTCAAACAGGTGCCATTAATACAGGTAACGAGTGGAGGACAGAGGAGCCTCTTAAAGAAGAAGTTACAGGTCTGTGAGAGCCAGAAATCTTGCTTGTTTGTAGGTGACCAAATACTTATTTTCCACCATAATTTGCAAATAAATTCATTAAAAATCCTACAATGTGATTTTCTGGATTTTTTTTCCTCAATTTGTCTGTCATAGTTGACGTGTACCTATGATGAAAATTACAGGCCTCTCTCATCTTTTTAAGTGGGAGAACTTGCACAATTGGTGGCTGACTAAATACTTTTTCCCCCCACTGTACCATTTACCATGCACATAATTATCAGCATGTTAACAAATAGGTGCAAAATGTGTTGTTCATTGCAGATAGAGCTGACATTTAACTTCTTGGAGATCCGAGCCATGAACAGTCACCCAGAGCCTAAGGTGAGTAACATAATGCCAGGTGAACTGAAGTTTTGAATGGCCATGTTAGTGCATTGTCCCTGTGGCCTCTTCACTACAACTGATTTGTTTTCTAAACAGATTATTTTTGGAGTGATTGCATTTGCAACATCATCTCAACATCTGAGTAATCATTGAAATCAGTTAATCTCATTATCTGCAATATGGAGATATGAGGATCTTCATTCCTGTAAGTAGAGCTACAGTAATCACATAGATATTTCCTGCAGGTAACTGTTAGTTATCCATTTCAAACCTCAGCATTATGCCATCAAAATCACTGTGGTGCCTGTATCACTCTACAGTCATTGAAACTATGCTGTTTCTGTGCAGGTCGTCATAGACACGGACAAGTCCACTTATTCCTTGAGGCTTCAGTCACGTGACCACCTCAATCATGTGGTCAGCCACGTTAACTTTGCCCTGTCCAGAATATTTAACAACTCTGTGTTTGCGTAAGTGTCCATTTTCAGACAGCACAGACTCCTTTACCAGACAGTGTTGAAACCCAGACAAATGATAAGCTTTTATGTCCCTTCTAACTTAAACCTCCTTTGTCCCCCCTCTCTCTCTCTCTCTCAGTCCCTCCATCTGTCATTCAGACAGTGACCTTTCTGAGGGAAGCAAGAAGTACTCCCCCAGCTCAGAGACGTCTGTGGAAACCCAGAGGGCCTGTGGTAAGAGACGCACAGGCAGGAAGGCAGGTATACAGACACACACACAGTCAGACAGACACACAGCATAAGCAGGCACGTGCACAGATAGGGCTCTACCTGTGCAGAGCACATGCCCCTTTGCCTTTCCAGTCTCCAAATTGCCCTTTTGGGTGGTGGTATAATTTCCCCGCTTTAAAAAAAATATATATAAATATATTTTGTCATTGTTGTTCGGAAGTCATTTCCTCGCGCCCGGTTGTGCCTGTTTCCCAGTCTTCCCTGTACGGAGATTGTGCGCGCCTGGTATCCAAACATGCATGGCTTGAGAGATACGGTCACCGGTCAAATGTGTGTTTAGCTATCTACTGCCACAGTAGCATAACATTTGATTAACACTTGATAACACTTGATTCAGCCTACATCATCATCAATATTGGGTCTGGTTGGCTGATAAGCGCTGCAGAAAGACAGAGAGAGGAGCGGCTGCATCAACAACCCTCCGACTGAACTCCATCACTTCTTCAGTCGGGAGTGGCACATGTCAGGGCAGCAGCAACGCAGGTAGTCTAGACTCTAGCTAACCACCATATACTAAAATATCCACACAAGCCACTAGCCAGTTAGCCATATATCATGAGTTAGAAGATTATGAATATTATATTATGAAGTTATTATTTGATTCGGGCATTGAAGATTTATCACAATCTAACTAGCAGATTTAAATCAATCATCAACGATCAGCTGACCACCCTCTTTTCCCGATGTCAATCATAAGGCACTGTAACTAGCTTGCTTATGTGTGATGATGACTGAGTGTGTTGTTGCAGAAATAAATAGGCCTAGGCTCAAAAATGTTAACATTTTTGCTACAGAGACATTTGGTATGTTATACATTTCGAGATATGAATTATGAGCACATGCCCCTTGAAAGGTCTGTTCATGGCCCTGTGCATATGAGACAGATTCTCGAAGATGATAGACAGTCAAAGGATATTGTTGAGTAATTTGATTGAGACAAATGGATAGAGAAACCCACTGCACTACATACAGTGTATATTACATTTAGATTTGACATTTTAGTCATTTAGCAGACACTCTTATCCAGAGCAACTTACAGTTAGTGCATTCATCTTAAGATAGCCAGGTTCTCAACTCTCTATTTACACAGACATTGTAGAGGAATTGCACTGCTTGTTCTTTCTTTCCCTCTTTCTCTCTCTGAAATAACCACCTGCTCTTTAAAACCCTCCTCTCTCTCTCTCTCTCTCTCTCTCTCTCTCCTCTCACCATCCGCTATTTTTCTTCCTCTCTGTCTGTCTCAGGAGGGTTTTCAGAGACCTACGCTGCCCTGTGTGACTATAATGGAATCAGCTGCAAGGAGGAAGTGCAGTGGGTAAGCGCTATGGGAGTGGGCCGGTTGTGTGTGAGTGCACTGGAGAGTTATATACAACACTGTACTTTCAATTGAGGGGGTCATATACTATAGCAAGTGGACTCATGGGTAATCTTGTTCCTAGGATGTGGACACTATCTATCACTCCCAAGACAACAGGGAGTTTAATCTAGTGGACTTCAGCCACCTGGAGAGCAGGTGAGAGAAAGGGGGGGGGGAGGGAGGGAGGGGGGAAGGAAGGAAGGAAGGAAGGAAGGCCAGGACACTATCAAATTGATGCTGCTACAGCCTTAATAAATCCAGTTGCTAAATTTATATTAAGGGTATTATGAAATGTACCTCTTTCAAAACAGTAATTGTTGTGTGTTTATGACAGGGACTTGGCAGTTATTGTGGCCTCAATGGCATACAACACCTGGTTCACCAAACTATACTGTAAGGACCTACGCATAGTAAGTATCCTTCTGTCGGTCTCTCCTTGTGTTTCAATGGTAATTGATATTATTCAGAAGTTATTATGCGTGTAATGAAATTAGATCATTTCTCATGTCAGGGGTCAGAGGTCACTGAGCAGGTTCTGCACACGCTCAGTAAGTCCTCCAGTCTGGAAGAGATCACTCTGGAGAATGCTGGTCTCAAATCGTAAGTTTTCCCTTGCTTCACACATCTCTCCCATACTTTTTTAAAGAATAAGAAATAAGAGTGTTTGTGTGTGTCATTGTTTCTACATATGTCCAAATGTGTGTACTGTGTATGTTGCAGTGACTTTCCGCAGAAGCTGTCAGTTGCGCTCTCAGAGAATCCTGCTTCTGTCATCCACTCTCTGAATCTGGCCCACAACACACTGGACAACCAAGGTACCAAGCAGATGCCTAAGTTCCTGTTTGACTTCCACACTAGTTTGACTTACTCACTATGTCTGTTTTAGTGACATCTCTCCTCACTCTCTCTCTCTCCTCTGGTGTAGGTGTGGCTAACCTCATCCAGCAGGTGTGTCGCCTCAGCAAAGGACTGCGTCTCCTCAACCTCTCCAAGACCTCCCTCAACTCCAAAGGTTTGGACTGCTTCACCTCTCTACCAGCCCCACCCGGAGAGAAGGCCCGACCCCGCTGTCCTCATCCATGTTGCAGAAGCATCCTCCTCTACAGCTCAGTGTCCCCTGACATTAATACAAGGCAGTAATTCAGCAGGCAGGGACAGTCAGCTGGAGAATCAGTTAATGAAAACCTCCATCTGTATTTGGGTTTTATGAAGCAGCAATAGCTGATTGAACATGCCACTAAACCATGCATGCATGCTAGATTTCTAACTGAGGTGATATAAACCTCTGTACCTCCTGCAATTCCCCCACCAACATCTCTGTGTGTTAACGTAATGTTTTGTGTACTATACAACAGCTTCAAAATTCATGATGTGTCCCCACGGTAACCATCCTTCAGGGGGAATGCTCTGTGTTACTCCACCACTTTTTAAATATTTAGAATTGGAATACTGAATATTGAATATTGAATTATACTTCACACAGGTGCGGATGAGAATCACATAACTAAAAATATTCTGAAACTGTTTTTTTTTTTTTTATCTTTGGGGATAACTGTGTCAATTTGCATTAGCTAGCTAGATGCATCTCTCATGGCTTCCCCCTCCGTCTCTCTGTGTGTCTTAGGTGTGGTGTCTCTGTCTCAGGCGCTGTGCTCCAGTGATGAGTATTCTAACTCTCTGCTGCACCTGGACCTGAGCAAGAACCCTGGGGTCCTGTCTGGGGAGGATGCCTCGGTCAGAAAACACACACACACACACACAGACATACACTCATACTCTGTAAACAAATCAACAGTATAATAAATGCACTGCAGATGCCTTATGCATCAGTTTCTCAGTTTAACATAACCATATTTTCTCTCTCTCTCTTTAGAATCTGTACCATTTCCTGTCCCAGCCTAATTGTCTGGTCCATTTGGACCTGTCTGGCACTGACTGTTCTGTTGACTCTGTGAGAATCTAGCGTTTCTGAGAATTTGATTGCACGCTTATAGAATTAAGCATTTCAAGAGTTTCTTTCTTTCTGTGTTTCTTTTTCGTCCTCTATAATCCCCAACCCCTATCTTTCTCTCTCTCCCACTAAAACTGCACAACACAACTCTCGCCTCTCACGTAGCTATTTGGGGATCTGCTGAGGGGGTGTTGTGCCGATCTCTCCTACTTGAATCTCTCCAAAAATTCCTTCTCCCACAGGTTAGTCACATCCTTGAGATTAACTATTTCTTTGGTGTGATGTGGCAGAAAAACGCTTTGAGGCTCGGCGTGAAGATAGAACGCTGATTTTTTTTTACTTCAAACATCCTCAGGCTTGATCTTTCGCTCTCTTTTTCTTTTCACTCTATCTGTCTTATCTCTGTCGTTCCCTTAAATGTGAAATAAAAAATAAGCTTTGTGGGAATCACTGGAACATTGTGTTCCTCTCTGTGGTTGTGTCTGTCGTTTTAAACTCCTAGAGCTGTCTGCATAGATAAGACTCATGAATAGGAAGCAGAGCTATTTATCATCTGACCCCACTTGCACCCTCCTCTTTGGCCAACTCCATTTTCTCTCTTTCTCATTCAATCTGAATACTCTCTCCACTTCATACCAGTCTCTTATTTATCCTGACTATCAACAAATAACCACTCGCCTTCTATCGCTTTTCCCTCCCACTCTCTATCTCTACCTCCTCTCCTCTCTCGTTAATCTCACTCTGACCTCTCTCCTCTCCCAGGAAAGTGAAGGAGACCCTGCCGTTGTTCCGTCAGTTCTTCAGCTCGGCTTTCAGTCTCACTCATGTCAGCCTGGCCTCGATGAAGCTGCCGCCTGAGGCCCTGAGGTCAGTTCCCTTATTCTCCCCTGCTCTCTCTCTTTCACACCTGCAGCTCACTGGAGTGACTGGGGCCAGGCTGTCCGCACAACACGCATTGGTCACCATGGCAATTGACACTACGTTAAAGGGTGTGAATTTCCAGAAAGAGAAAATAGCGAAAAGGTCTTTGTTGTAAGTAAATACACTTTCCCCTTATGTTTAACTTTCTTTAGGTCTCTCTTCATCGGTCTGACCACAAACCCTCACATTAATGACCTACACCTGGACATCAGTGGCTGTGAGGTACAAGTCTGTCACTCTGCACACAGAACATTCAATTCCTGCTAGCCTTTATATAATTTACCATATCGATCTCTCTGGCATTCATTGCTTATGTTTCCAATAAGGACTTACTGTGCAGTAGCTATAGATGGAAACTATGTTTTCTCAAGGTCTCCTCTTATTGTGCTTTGAAGGTCCTCCTCCTCTCACACATGTTCTCTCTCTCTGTCTGTCTGTCTGTCTGCCTGTCTGCCTGCCTGTCTGCCTGTCTGCCTGTCTGCCTGTCTGCCTGTCTGCCTGTCTGCCTGTCTGTCTGTCTGTCTGTCTCAGCTGAAATCTGCAGGAGCTTCTGTGATCCAGGAGCTGTTCCCCAGGCTCTCCTCCATCGCCACGCTGGACATCTCAGACAACGGTGAGCAGAATGACAGACTGCACCACTGTGGCACACGCTGGCACTCTGCACCTCTGTGGCAGCCTGCACCACTCAAGCTAGTTTTGTGTGAGGGGGTTGTCTGTGTTTGATGTAGTTGTGTTTACAGGGCTGGATGCAGACCTTCTCTCAGTTCTACCAGCTCTCTCCAGACACACCTCCCTAAAGCACCTGTATCTGGGCAAGAACTTCAACATCAAGAGCAGGTACAGTACTACAGAGACACACTGTGTGTGTGTGCATCAGTTTGCATCAGAGCTTGATTTTCCTCAGGCAGACTGGGATGATTACGATAGCAGCAGGAAATGACTAGTGCCAGAGCTCCTGCTGAGTGTAGCCTGAACTCCCTCTCTCCTCATGGATCCATGTACAGGGTGCTGGATGAAATCCTACACAAGCTGGTCCAACTCATACAGGAGGAGGAGTGTGTGAGTGAGAATGCGTCACAATTCACACATCATTCACACAATATATCACTCAATTGAATATTCACTGATTGTACTGAAACTCATGGTCAAATACTGATATTCTCCAGGCACACAGACTGTATTTTACATGGTACTCTCTCATACATACTCTTTATTTTCTACAGTATAGTGTTTCCCTTAGAGTATATCACTCCATGGCACTGTTACTGTGGGCTGTAACATATTGTGCCCTCTGAATTATTCCCTTTGTGTACAAAACTATGACACATCACTCTATTACAAATGCTGAGTTCCTCAGTTCCTCCTCAGCACTGCTGCCACCTGTTCCCAGCATTATTTAACCGTCTCTCTTCACTGTCATCTCCTTCTCCTTTATGTTTCTGTCCTACCCTCTTCTTCTACTTTACCTCTCCCCTGCTCTCCACCCTTACCCCTCACCCTACCTTCCCTTCTGTTTTGCCCTCTCCCGTCACCCTCCATCCTCACCCTTTCTCTCCCCTCTTCCCTGTCCCTCCCCAGGCCCTCCAGTCCCTCTCCCTGGCTGACTCGCGGCTGCGTTCTCGGGGCACAGTGCTGGTAAACGCTCTGGGCAGCAACACCTGTCTGCGTAAGGTGGACCTGAGTGGGAACAGCCTGGAGGACATTGGAGCCAAGATGCTGAGCAAAGCCCTGCAGATCAACACCACACTCAGGCAAGAGACAGAGACAGGGAGGGAAAGAGATAGAAGGTATTGTCAGGTATGGTTGTGTTTGACGCTGGTTCTCCCCTGTCCTGACAGGAGTGTGACATGGGATCGTAACAACACCTCAGCTACAGGATTCCTGGATGTGGCTCGAGCCCTTGAACAGTGAGACTGTTTGTGCCTCAAACACACACACAAACACACACACACACACACACATACACACAGACTTCTAAGCAAGACATTTTATATAAATAGGATCCAAGAGACATGGGGATGCCTGATGTTCTGTCTAATTTACATTTTCAGAATTAGCTGGCTAATATATCAACTCAGGTACACAGGAACCAAACCTAGCTTACTGTACACACACAGGACTAAACACATACTTGTGAGGGTCAGCCAGAGAACTTAGACTTCCCCTTAATCAGGCTGCAATAATCAAAGCATTACTCATCCTATCACAGTGCCATAGTCCAGCATCATGCGGGGGGGATTTTGGAAGTTCTGTCCACTGGGGGTATTAAGCCTTAGGTCTCTACCTCCGTTTTCTGCAGCTCTCTTTTTCTATTTCCTTCCTTTCTCTGTCTCCTTCCTAACTCAAACCCCTTCTCTTTCTTTTAACTCTGCCGGTGTGTTCTCTCTCAGTAACTTCACCTTGCAGTACATGCCCCTCCCCCTCAGTGACATCAGCCAGGCGTACCGTAGTACCCCCGAGAGGACAGAGCAGGCACTGACCAAGGTGGGCTCCTGACGCTACCTGAGTCCATCTGCACCCATCTCAATTCCTCCCTCCATTCCTCTGTTAACCATCCTCTAATCTCATCTGCCTTGTCCTTTCCTCCCCTGCTTCTTTTCTCTGCTTGGCATCTACCATCACCAACCCTTTCCTGCTCTTTCCATTTCAAATTACACTGCATCATTGACATTACCACACATGACGGTATTGCCAGTAGGTATTGCCAGTGTGAGTGAATGGTTTTTATCTGTGGTCATCAGATCCAGCGTGCTCTGCTGCGGAACAACCAGACTCAGCGCTTCTCTCAGAGACAGGCTCTACGGCTGCACCAGGGCCTGGTCACCAGCACTGCTGAACAGGTAGATACAGCATATGTATATTAGTCGTGTGTGATTGAGAGACAGTGAGTTGAGACATCACTAGAGCAATATGTGTGTATTGTAAACCTGTATGTCTTTTAATGAAGTTCCTCCTGCTTGTCTGTTCTCTGTTTCCCAGGTGATGGAGCGTCTGACTGTGCGGGTGCTACAGCAGGTGTGTGTGCTTCGTGGAGTAGGGGAGATGGAGGATATTCAAGCTGCTAAACAAGTGCTGAAGGAGGCCAGGAACTCCCGTGCGGTGAGTGTGTGTGTACATGCCTGAATAATTTCTCTAACATCTGGAGTTTAGGTGAGTTTTAAAGTGTTCATTATATGTCTTTGTGTATTCATATGACCCCCCCAACCGTCCCTCTCTCTCTGTGTGTATCTCTCTCGCTCTCTCTCTCTCTCTCTCGCTCTCTCAGCTGTACCCCTCTCTCTGTGAGCTAGCTCATGTACTGTCAGTAGACGGGCCAGTCAGACAGAGACTGGACTCACTGGCAGGAGAACTGGCCAAAGCAGCTGACAAGGAACTACAGGTATACTCCTCAATACTGTACATCACTTATTCAACATAATCTGTTTACTTACTCCTTCACCATTTCTGAATCAAATACATAGTTGTTTATTTGTTTGATTTGTTTAATTGGTTGTTTGATTGATTGACAGGTGATTGTTGACTCCATGGTGTCTCTCTGTCGTGAGCTGTGCCCGCTGTCCTCCTCTGCAGCGGAGAGATTGAGTCCTCCGCTCTCGTCTGTCTCGGAGCGCGTCTCCATCCCTCTCTCCACCATCCGCACAGCCTTGATGGAGAGAGCAGAACAGGACATTCACCGAGTGCTGGAGTGAGGGAGGGAGGGAGGGAGGGAGGGAGAGCTGAGGGAGGAAGATAAGCAATGCAGCCTTATTTTTTCAATTGAATCAGTGTGGGTATCTGTGAAGTCATTCTATCATACTCTCTTCCCCCTCCTCTCTGCCCGGCCCTCCCTCTCCCTTTCCTCCCCACTCTCTTTGTCTCTCTCCCCCTCTCTCAGGGAGGTGAAGCTCTCAGTGGTCTCCTATCTCACCAACTCCATTGTAGATCAGATCTTGCAGGAGCTCTACGCCACCCACAAGACCCTGGTATAGACATGCTACATTTGTCTGTGTCTGTCTATCTATATGGGCCTGTCACCTTTAGCTTATAATTATTGGTAAAGCTTTACTTGAAGGGGTGTACAGGCATTCATAACACCATTACACTTTTGTAGTATCATTCATAGAAACCTTCATAACACCCTTATGAAACCTGTCAGAACACCTTTATGAGTGTTGCAGTATTATTCATATCAACCTTCATAATACATTTATTCATGTGTAATGTCTGCTCCCTGTCCCAGACACGTCAGGTGTCCCAGGTGAAGCGCTGGGAGGTGACATGTGACGGAGGAACAGGTCTGAGGTCACACAGACACAGAGACTCTCTGGACATCACAGACGATGAGATGGGCACCAGTATAGTGAGCATTGTGTGTTGGGATCGTCTGCCTAGGGTGTGTGTATGGTATGTGTGAGTGAGTGAGCATATGTGTTTTGTGATTGTTTGTTTGGGATGTGTGTGTTTGTGCTTTTACATCTTTCTCTGCCCTCTCTAGGACACACTTGCCATTAAGAAGCGTAGCTCTAGAACTAGACGTATACGACCCGTCTCTACCAGGCTTAGTGAGTTTGCCTCCGTCCCACTATCTCTCTATCTCTTTATCCCTCTCTCTCTCTTCCTCCCTGCTCTCTTTTAGAGGTCATTAGTGACTGTGTCCTGCTGTGTCTGTTTTCCTCTCTCTCCTTTCCTCTCCCTCTCTCCATCTCTCTCCTTTCCTCTCCCTCTCTCTCATTTCTTCTCCCTCTCTCTCCTTTCCTCTCCCTCTCTCCCTCTCTCCCTCTCTCTCCTTTCTCCCTCTCTCTCCTTTCTCCCTCTCTCTCCTTTCTCCCTCTCTCTCCTTTCTCCCTCTCTCTCTCTCCTTTCCTCTCCCTCTGAGAAAGCCATTAATCGCTGGTGTTCATGCCAGCCGAAGCCCATTCCTGCATCAACATGTTTGAGTGAAGTTGCTAATTGTTGTAGTTTTTAAACAGTATGTCTTTGAAGCACAGATGACAGCGCCACATGACTCCTATGGGAACTTCTATCCCCTCTCCACTTCCTTCTCCATTTATCTTTGATCTCGTCATCTTTCCATCTTTTTTCTCTCTCTCTTTCAGGCCTGTGTGATGACTCCAGCTCCTCCCCACCGTCCTCTTCTTTCTCTTCTTTCTCGGCCCTCTCGTGCTCTGCATCCTGGGAGGGGCTGTCTGCGCTCCCTACCCAGGGTGCACCTCTCCATCATGTGACACGGGTTAGGCCGAGGCCCCCACGGAGGCACCGAGCAGGACACGCCCCCTCTGACACAGTAAGAGGAAGCTGATCTCAGCATCTCACCCCATATGGAATATACACTGCTAAAAAAAAAATAAGGGAACACTTAAACAACACAATGTAACTCCAAGTCAATCACACTTCTGTGAAATCAAACTGTCCACTTAGGAAGCAACACTGATTGACAATAAATGTCACATGCTGTTGTGCAAATGGAATAGACAACAGGTGGAAATTATAGGCAATTAGCAAGACACCCCCCAATAAAGGAGTGGTTCTGCAGGTGGTGACCACAGACCACTTCTCAGTTCCTATGCTTCCTGGCTGATGTTTTGGTCACTTTTGAATGCTGCCGGTGCTTTCACTCTAGTGGTAGCATGAGACGGAGTCTACAACCCACACAAGTGGCTCAGGTAGTGCAGCTCATCCAGGATGGCACATCAATGCGAGCTGTGGCAAGAAGGTTTGCTGTGTCTGTCAGCGTAGTGTCCAGAGCATGGAGGCGCTACCAGGAGACAGGCCAGTACATCAGGAGACGTGGAGGAGGCCGTAGGAGGGCAACAACCCAGCAGCAGGACTGCTACCTCCGCCTTTGTGCAAGGAGGAGCAGGAGGAGCACTGCCAGAGCCCTGCAAAATGACCTCCAGCAGGCCACAAATGTGCATGTGTCTGCTCAAACGGTCAGAAACAGACTCCATGAGGGGTGGTATGAGGGCCCGACGTCCACAGGTGGGGGTTGTGCTTACAGCCCAACACCATGCAGGACGTTTGGCATTTGCCAGAGAACACCAAGATTGGCAAATTCGCCACTGGCGCCCTGTGCTCTTCACAGATGAAAGCAGGTTCACACTGAGCACATGTGACAGACGTGACAGAGTCTGGAGACGCCCGTGGAGAACGCTTCTGCTGCCTGCAACATCCTCCAGCATGACCGGTTTGGCGGTGGGTCAGTCATGGTGTGGGGTGGCATTTCTTTGGGGGCCGCACAGCCCTCCATGTGCTCGCCAGAGGTAGCCTGACTGCCATTAGGTACCGAGATGAGATCCTCAGACCCCCTTGTGAGACCATATGCTGGTGCGGTTGGCCCTGGGTTCCTCCTAATGCAAGACAATGCTAGACCTCATGTGGCTGGAGTGTGTCAGCAGTTCCTGCAAGAGGAAGGCATTAATGCTATGGACTGGCCCGCCCGTTCCCCAGACCTGAAACCAATTGAGCACATCTGGGACATCATGTCTCGCTCCATCCACCAACGCCACGTTGCACCACAGACTGTCCAGGAGTTGGCGGATGCTTTAGTCCAGGTCTGGAGGAGATCCCTCAGGAGACCATCTGCCACCTCATCAGGAGCATGCCCAGGCGTTGTAGGGAGGTCATACAGGCACGTGGAGGCCACACACACTACTGAGCCTCATTTTGACTTGTTTTAAGGACATTACATCAAAGTTGGATCAGCCTGTAGTGTGGTTTTCCACTTTGAGTGTGACTCCAAATCCAGACCTCCATGGGTTGATAAATTTGATTTCCATTGATAATTTTTGTGTGATTTTGTTGTCAGCACATTCAACTATGTAAAGAAAAAAGTATTTAATAAGATTATTTCATTCATTCAGATCTAGGATGTGTTATTTTAGTGTTCCCTTTATTTTTTTGAGCAGTGTATAAAGTTACTACTGAACTGCTCAGACTGTTTGTAATGCTTGACTGTGAATATGGAAATACAGGATCTATAATAATTTATAGATTCACGTAGATTTCTCATTTGACTGCAGAAGAGTAAAGACGTAGATTTATTAGCTAATAAATTATACATTTAAGGAGATACTGATATGGCAACACATAGTTAAAGATATGTGAACTTTAAAAACTCATAGAGTAACATAGAGATACTTCCATATTAATAACACAGGATACAGATGTTATTAGCATAGATAATGACAACTAAGAAGATAATATTCCCTTATGATACAAGCACAATTTATAACTTGTGGCTATATTAATTTGCTTATTAAATAAACCAGATATGAATATTGATACAGGTTTGTAACACTGTGCTGTGCGTATGTGCGTGTGCCCATGCACATATTCTATTCCATAAGGGCAATTATTAATATGATTAACATAATGATAATACAAAAATGTTTAATTCCCATCGCATATTCCCAAATACTGGGGCCTCCCGACAGTGGCAGCATGCTGCTCTATTTTCAGGATGATTGGGTCCAGGGTTGTCTATACTAAGTGAATTACTCCAATTGGGTTAAGTCATCTCTCCAAAGCTACGTAGTATAATCCATTTGTATTATTAATAACAGAACATTTTAAAAATGAAACTTACCCACCCCCGCCCCCCCAAAAAAGTGCTTACAGTGTTAGTGGGAAATCACTCTTTATTTCTCCATATGAAATCGTGGATGTATCAGACTAGGACAGATGTAGGATCTTAATTTGATCACCATGTGCAGGAGAATTTTCCTTCAATGCAGGAAATGTAAAACTTGTAGTGTATTTGAAGTTTAAAAAGGCTTCTGAAGTTTGTAATTTCCACTTTGAAATTTCAGACTTGATTTTCCCTTACAAAAAATGTATCAACCCCTACAAAAATGTCAGTTAATTATAATGCACATAATAATTCACATTTCATGTTGCTGCAAGATAATTTTTCTGCTGTGAGAAACTGGTCAAATTAAGATCCTACATCTATCTGTATGGTCAATCTGAAATATGGGTGTTTTTCTCTGTCCCCAGCATTGCAATGAAAATGGAGCTGTCACCCCTCTTGATCATGGACTCCCAGATTTCTACACCAAGAGAGTCCTCCCTGATAGGTAGACCCCCCCTCCTACACACCTCTCTCTCTCTCTACCCTTCTCTCTCTCTAATGACCAAAAGGCAATAAGAGTGAATAGCACACCATATGCATGATCTAAATTACATGAATCACCCAAAGAAACTACAGCCTAAGTCATTTAGCATAGGCCCTACTTTCCATCAGTCCATAGACTACTTTCAGAATAAGGACTTTAGGTGAGCTCTGCCTTTAGTAATAGTTTTAGAGAGTATCGTCTCCACCTGTCACAGACTGGCAGAGTAATGCTGGTCCATGCTAAAGTATACCCACACAGCAGATCATCTTGTTAAGTAGATGCTTTTAGTATTATTACATTTACTGTTAAACATATTTCTAAATTAATGCACTCTGGAAAAGCATTGTGTGCCAGGAGTGGTATCCTAGCAACGCCCCTTGCTGCTGGGAAGTGTTATTAAGTTTCAGAGGCAGCAGCCCAGAGAAACATACAGTCTTCTTCGGCTGTCCCCATAGGATAACCCTTTTCTACCTGGAACCCAAAAGGTTTCTACCTGGAACCCAAAAGGTTTCTACCTGGAACCAAAAAGGCTTCCTCAAATGTTTCTCCTATGGGGACAGCTGAAGAACCCTTTTAGATTCTAGATAGCACCTTTTTTCTAGGAGTGTATGGGGGTCTGATGACAGAGACAATAAGAAAAAGTGCAGGTGCTGACTAGGGACAAACTGAACAGAAATATGTAATATAGACATACTGTATTTTTACAGCATAGCTATGGTCAGTTTCTCATAACATCTGCTTTTTCTCTTTTTCCTGTTTTGCTCCCCTCATCTCTCTCTGCCCTCTCCATCAGTCAGTTGTCCTCTCTCCATAAAGCCCACTCTCTCAGGCGAAAGAAGAGACGCAATATGCTGGCCATCTTTGGTTTCCGTAGGAACCGCAACTCAACGCTCTCCAATCAGGGGCCAGAGTCTGGCAGAGACGGGTGTGGGGAAGAGTGTTGCACTGTCGCCACGGCACCGACAGGGTTTGTGAATCCTCAGTATCATACACACTCTCCCATGTAGTATGATATATGCAGCTGCAATCTGCACATTATGATATATATCAGGGTGGCATAGTCTACACTGTCACTTTATAACATACCACCCACTACTTTATGAATGTATCTCTCTCATTCACTCTCTCTTTCTCTCTCTGTCCCTCTGTTAGAGTGATGAGCATTAAGTGCATGCTCTGTGGGCCCTGTGTGCTATTAGTCTAATTGAGTGCTGGGATGCAGCTCTGTGTTGACATGAGGAATGGCCATGCTGCCGGAGAGCACACCCTTACAGAAACACCACATGATTTAACATGTCAACTTACACACAGCTCTGACACACACACTTACCCCACAAGACATGCCACCAGGGGTATTTTCATAGTCCCCAGGTCCAGAACAAATTCAAGAAAGCGTACAGTATTATATAGAGCCATTATTGCATGGAACTCCCTTCCATCTCATATTGCTCAAATGAACCCCAAACCTGGTTTCAAAAAACTGATAAAGCAACATCTCACGGCACAATGCCTCTCCCCTATTTGACCTAGATATTTTGAGTGTATGTATTGATATGTAGGCTGTGTGTCATTTTTAAGTTGATGTAGTTCTGTCCTTGAGATTTTTTTGTCTGTTAATGTTCTGTATTATGTCATATTTCATGTTCTGTGTGGACCCCAGGAAGAGTAGCTGCGGCTTTCGCAACAGCTAATGGGGATCCTAACAAAATACCAAGTTTCGTGTTATCACATTAACTTCACATAAGATCACATGTGAAATTCATGTGGTTTTTCCGTATGGGCAGCAGATGACACCAGTGTGTGTACATAGATGACAGCTGTTGCCCTTCTGTCACTCAGATTATGAGATGCAACAGAATGGTTGTGGTGATGCAGTAAATGAATAAAGATGTCAAAATAATGCAAGTCTTATATGTTCTATCCCAATATTATAACATTACTATAACATAGCCTGCTGGGTTAGAAAAACAGGCCCATTTGTTGTCCACACCAAATCAAATACAATCCAGGGGCCACAGAGCAAATTCTTGGTTGACTCTGTCATTGTTTCTCTGACTGTCCTCTTCTCTCTCTCAGGACAGCCACTGAGAATGTCTACACGCTGCTGCAGCCCCCTCACTCTGCTGCCAGGGCAGGCTCTCCTGGTGAGGGGGGTGAGGTGGAGGACCAGAGGGGGGAGGAGCCAGTGGGCCAGAGCCTGCAGCCAGTGCAGAGCATACCACCAGGCAGCAGACACCCCTTCTACTCACCCAGCCAGGTACAGTATATGCTGTATCACTTGTGGTACATTAACACTCCCCCTGTTTTCTCTGCTGCCACACGGCAAGAAGTACCGGTGCATCAAGTCTGACACCAACAGGCTCTTGAACAGCTTCTATCCCCAAGCAATATGACTGATAAATAGCTAACAAAATAGCTACACAGACTGAGTTAACCTTGTATCTTTATTGACCTTTTATTTAATATTTTGCACTGTATCTATGCACAATCATGGGGCCCTACACACTCATACACAATGTCAATCCAACACACACACAAACACTCACTCCATCATTTGCTCACACACATAATATACACATTTATACTGACTCTACACACCAGCAGACCCACTCACATAAGCTGCTGCTACTCTGTTTATCTTATATCCTGTTGCCTAGTACTGGTTGATGAATTCATGATTATAATATCTCTTATCTTTCCTATGTGTTTTTTACAGCCATCAGAGCTAGAGACAGAGCACGAGCAACCTGCAGATACAGACAGACAGTGGACAGAGGACAGACAGGCGGACAGACAATGGATAGTTGACAGACACACACAGAGACAGATCGACAGACAGTTTGATCGAGATAGACAGTGGACGGTGAGCAGAAAACAGACAGACAGAACGTGGGCAGAGGGTCGACTGACAGACATACAGATAGACAGACAGTGGATAGACAGCTGGCAGTCAGGGAGACAGACTGACAGACAAGCCCAGGGACAACATCTAGCTCAGAGACCTCTGCCCCCTTACCTATCAGACAGGACTCCATCACCTAAAAGTGAGACTGACTCCCAGAAAAACATGGAGGCAACCATGGACAGACAGAATTACTCTGACACACAGACGGACAGACATCTGCGCTCAGACACTGCTGTAGGACAGGTGGAAGGGTGGAAGGGTGGAGAAGGGTTTCCCCCTGGACGGGTTTCTACGAGTGCATCTAAACCAGACCCTCCTCCCAAGAGCAGCAAACCCAACCTGTCCAAACTGAGACAGAGACATCTACAGGAGAGCTCTGGTACTGCACCCTTCTCTTACATACCGTGTTGATTTAATGTATCTGTTTCATTATTTATAATATCGCAGAGTGATATTATTACTCCATCTTTATCTTCAGGGGCCGAGGAGGAAGCAGGTGGAGAGAGGGATGGTGGAAGAATGGAAAGGAAAGAGAGAGATAGAGATGCAGAGGGACAGCCTCCTCCTATTCCTGAAAAGGTGTCTGTCTTTTCATATGCTTCTGGCTGTCTTGTTTATGTGAATTATTTAGTATACTGGTGGATATGTGTGTGGTTATGTTTAGATATTAATTGATAATTTTATGGATTTTTGTGCCCAATTTATTTGCAGCCAAAGACGTCATCCTATGTGTCTTCTCCAAACGAGTATGCCAATGAAAGGCCGATCCAGCCTCCTGCACCATCTGCATTCAGAAAGCCAGTGTTGGGATTGGCTGACAGGGCTGTCAGCCAAGGTATTAACAAATTAAGCCAATATTATTTTGTCATTGCAGTCAAAGAGTATGACAGTGTATGATTGACGGTGGTCTATGGTGTGCAGGTGAGGAAGCAGTGAGGCCTCAAGCCCCAGTGAAACCCCAGAGGAACAGAAAGGCTATGTCTTGTGACACAGGTACATCTGTCTGTCTGTATGCTTCTGTCTGTCTGTCAGTCTCTGTCCATTGTCCAATAGTTAGTAAATATGCTTGTATTAGTCCATGTGTGTGTGTGTGTGTGTGTGTGTGTGTGTATTAATGTGTCTCATGATCACACCCTGTCTGACAGTTATCTTGTATTTCCTGTCTTCATTTACCCCAGGCACTGACAGGGATAGCCCTAATAATCTTGAGAAGCCCCCAAATCGCAAACCCCCTGTGAAAAAACCTAGACTACCCCAGAACAGAAACAAATCCTTGGACTATCCTGGTATCTGTCTTTCTCTATCTCTCTCTCTCTCTCTCTTCATGTGTGTGTGAATGTGAGCATGTGTTTCCTCTCATGCATAATGCATAAAAACAGCTATATTTATTTGGATACAGCTATATTTGTGTGTGTGTGTATGTGTTTAGACTGAAACAAACTAAGCAACGTTTTCAATCACCCCTTTGGTCGGAATAGAATTTAAACATGACTTCATTGTTGGTAATTATCTGATTTAAATCGTGTTTTATGAGATTAATCAGTAATCAGGAATGTCTCTCGTTCTGTGCTCTTCCAGACAGTGTCAACTCAGTGTCTGGTAACAGCGAGCTGTTGTGATGGCGATGGAATTCAGCTGCTTCAGACCGACCAGCCAGAGGGTTGTCATGACAACTGGGCAGCATTTTGTCCAATGTGAAGAGGAGAAAGATGGGAGGGAAAGTCTAGACTCTATAGAGAGAGGGGACACAGATAGAGAGAGAGGGGGAGGGGAAGATAAATGGCTGAGAGTGCAAAATGATAAGGACATCGCCAAGCATCACTTACCTACTGCATTATTATTGGAACACACACAGCTTATCACTAGTCAGTCTCTGTCTGTACCTTGCCTTCACTGTCTGTTTTCCTGTCATCTCAATAGAAACCTGCTGAACTGTTTTGCAGCTATTCAAATGGTAGTTTCTACTTTTGAACATCAAATTCATTGTTGTCTGCACTTAAAGAATTGCTAAAACACTGTCATGCTACAATGCCAAGGGGCCAAACATTGGAACATTGTTATTATTATTATTCAGAGTTACACTTTATTTTGTATTATTCATATAAACTAAGCTGGACTAAAGAAAGGAATTTGTCTTTATTAGAATGTTATGCATTTTGACTGCTGTGAATGTTGATTGCCGTGGTTGAAACTTGAAAATGAGTTGTTGCTTATTATTAAATGAAACTTTTATTTCTATCTAGTTCTGCTGTCATGGACTGAAAGGTAATATATTTTATAGAAAAATTCAATTGCAAAATGATGTATGAGTATACTGTATGAATGAATAAAATGCTGTACTGGAAGACACATTGAGAATGTCATCTTTTTTATGGTTTGGTTCGTAATAGGATAATAAACAGGTAAATGATTTCCTTCCAAGCTGCATTCATTATGCCTTAACCACAGTAATACCACACTGGGTTATAATACCTCAACCAGCGGAGTGGCATCTACAGTAGACCTCCTGTAATTCTCTCTAACAGCAGGTGGCGACCAACCCCAACGAATGAGAGGAGGACCACTCAGTGACAGAAAGACTCATAGGCTGCGTTCACACAGGCAGCCCAATTCTGATATTTTTTTCACTAGTTGGTCTTTTGACCAATCAGATCAGCTCTGAAAAAGATCTGATGTGAAACGATCTGATGTGATTGGTCAAAAGACCAATAAGTGTAAAAAAATATCAGAATTGAGCTGCCTGTGTAAACACAGCCTATTGAATACCAAACACATGAGCTGCTGAGAAGTCTTGCTGGTTGTCATTAGCAACTATGTCATGGCCTTATTTCTAAAGATGGTGGAATGAGTCAAATATTGTCTTTGGCTGGCTGGTGTGCTAAGTATACTCTGATGCCAGGAGACATCATACTAATGAGCTATTCATATGGAAATTGATAAGCTGCTTCTATAAACTGTAACTGAAACTTGAAAAGATGCTTCTCAGAAATCTCCCACCCTGCCTAACTTCTCATATTGTTGCTCATCTGATGTTTCCATGCCGTTATCTTGTCCATAGCATATACCATAGATATTTATGAATGATTGCAGTTGTTTTAAATGCATTTCCACACTCCTTGGCAGCTCTGTGGGCTGGCTTTGTGGGTGGGGTGGAGGGTGGAATGAATGGGTGGGAGGGGAGCCGACTGAGAAAAGACACTGGATCTTATATTTATCTTTTTTTATTATTGGCTTTCATGCACTTGGCAGTTAATCATCGTGATTAGAAACATGAACACTTACTTTAATATCCTCTGTTGGACATATTGTCTTAATTTGACTGTCTGGGCTTACTGTTCAACCATCTCTCAATATGAAGGGAAGTGTTTTATTAGGCTAAATTTACCTATATATTTACTTATACCAAAAAACGTTGCGGTTCCAAACTAAATATAGCTAGGGTAAGGCAGGTTGTCAGGACAGGTTGGGTACCAACAATAACTTGATCATGTTGAGTCAGGATGCTGAAGTATGTATTCGAGAGTATCTGTTGTGTGTTTGTGCTTCCCTCTTCCAGTTGTTGGGAAGACACATCATCCATAACAGGAGAAGCCTGTACCAATCCTACCCATAATTATTATTTTACCGTTACCAAGCAACATAATCACATATCATATAGAGTACTGGGAAAGGGAGAGAGCATGTGTGGGTAGAGCAAAGGGAGAAGCATGGAAATAAAAGGAATGAAAGCAGAGCAATGTGCACACTGCAAAGCATCTAAACATCTTTAACCCATTATAGCCCCTGTACAGTATAGCATGAGGAGTGATCTGTGTGAAGAAAACAGGATGGACAAGGGGACAGACCCACAGACACATTAGGGTCATGTATACTGTACTGTAGGCTACACCAAGTTTATGAGAAACACAGAGACAACACAAAGAATGGTGTCGAAATTACATACAGAGACACCGATACAGAGATAAATGTATTCAGAAACACTGACATATGCAGGGAAATGTACAGGACATTTTATCTGTACATGTACTGTACACCCACAACCATAGACAAAAACAGACCAGGTAGGGCTAGAATTTCCTAAATGGCCCAGGCTCTCCCATAGTTCTAGGAGTATACCATCAAATCAGGTACAGTGCCTTGCAAAAGTATTCATCCCCCTTGGCGTTTTTCCTATTTTGTTGCATTACAACCTGTAATTTAAATGTATTTTTATTTGGATTTCATGTAATGGACAAACACAAAATAGTCCAAATTGGTGAAGTGGAATGAAAAAAATTACTTGTTTCAAAAAATTCTACAAAATAAATAACGGAAAAGTGGTGCGTGCATATGTATTCACCCCCTTTGCTATGAAGCCCCTAAACAAGATCTGGTGCAACCAATTACCTTCAGAAGTCACATAAATAGTTAAATGAAGTCCACCTGTGTGCAATCTAAGAGTCAAATGATCTGTCATATGAGCTCAGTATATATACACCTGTTCTGAAAGGCCCCAGAGTCTGCAACACCACTAAGCAAGGGGCACCACCATGAAGACCAAGGAGCTCTCCAAACAGGTCAGGGACAAAGTTGTGGAGAAGTACAGATCAGGGTTGGGTTATTAAAAAATATCAAAAACTTTGAACATCCCACGGAGCACCATTAAATCCATTATTTAAAAAATGGAAAGAATATGGCACCACAACAAACCTCCCAAGAGAGGGCCACCCACCAAAACTCACAGACCAGGCAAGGAGGGCATTAATCAGAGAGGCAACAAAATGACCAAAGATAACCCTGAAGGAGCTGCAAAGCTCCACAGTGGAGATTGGAGTATCTGTCCATAGGACCACCTTAAGCCGTACACTTCACAGAGCTGGGCTTTACGGAAGAGTGGCCAGAAAAAAAGCCATTGCTTAAAGAAAAAAATAAGCAGTTTGGTGTTCGCCAAAAGGCATGTGGGAGACTCCCCAAACATATGGAAGAAGGTACTCAAGGAAAACGCTATATCTGGCGCAAACCCAACACCTCTCATCACCCCGAGAACACCATCCCCACAGTGAAGCATGGTGGTGGCAGCATCATGCTGTGTGGATGTTTTTCATCGGCAGGGACTGGGAAACTGGTCAGAATTGAAGGAATGATGGATGGCGCTAAATACAGGGAAATTCTTGAGGGAAACCTGTTTCAGTCTTCCAGAGATTTGAGACTGGGACGGAGGTTCACCTTACAGTAGGACAATGACCCTAAGCATACTGCTAAAGCAACACTCTAATGGTTTAAGGGGAAACATTTAAATATCTTGGAATGGCCTAGTCAAAGCTCAAACCTCAATCCAATTGTGAATCTGTGGTATGACTTAAAGATTGCTGTACACCAGCGGAACCCATCCAACTTGAAGGAGCTGGAGCAGTTTTGCCTTGAAGAATGGGCAAAAATCCCAGTGGCTAGATGTGCCAAGCTTATAGAGACATACCCAAGAGACTTGCAGCTGTAATTGAGTAATGCAGTATGAAAAATGTATGCACTCACTAACTGTAAGTCGCTCTGGATAAGAGCATCTGCTAAATGACTAAAATGTCAAATGTAATGCAAAAGGTGGCTCTACAAAGTATGTAATTTTCTGGATGTTGAAATCAGGCTCATTGTTGGTTCTGAATGAAAGTTGAAAATAAGTAATTTATAGATGTTTGGGCCAAATCTAGGCCTGTCTGGACCGTACCAAATCTGAACCAAACAAAGAAGTCTATGATTGGTTCAGATTTGGCCTGGATGTGCAAATCAACGCCGGACTGGAACTGCACCAAAAAAAAGACGTCCAAAAGGCGTCTGTGTCGGTCCGTGCTTACGGAGTTGTAGCTTACAGTGTTGCATGAAATTACATTTTATGAATGCTCATCTATGTGGTAAGCCTTCCGTTTGTAAAACACCAAAAAACATCGGCTCGTGCTTATTGGGGTGTAGCTTACCATGTCCGCCCGCAATGGAATTTATGAATGCATATCCATGTTGTAGGCCCACCGTTTGTAAAACAGGCCATTGCATTGGCTTTATTTGTCCTAATTCCTGTGGCTAATCAATTTGGCTATTTAACCTCTGAATATCAGCTACCCAACTTTATCAGGAGTTATCGCGAGCCTATTTGCAATGTGTTTACACAGAAGGAAATGCAGAAGTATTTAATGCTTCGCTATGATCAGCTTGTCAAAAATTGAAGGATACAAACTTGAAACCACTGATCATGACAATGGGGGGAAACTCCTGGACAACAGTTGTGATTGTCCATTCCATATTGTCCATTTTACTTTTATCTGTCCTGTTTTTAGGATATGTTGTTTGTTAACATGACAGTGCATTTTTTATTTGATTGAGCGCCGTTTAGATTAGGCTATTTGATCGGAGAAACCTGCATGATGTTAAAAGTGTCCGTCTCATTACATTGTCATACATTTTATCTCCAGCCTGTAGGCTACAGAAAAGGCCACATACTCTTTCTACCATATCCTATATCCGCTACATGATTTATGTTCGATTTTTTGGGGGACAGAACGTTGGTGGAGCGCTGCAGAGATGCGTCTTTCCAACAGCACCCTGGAGAGGCGCGCTGGGAATGGACAAGCAAAATATTTTGCATCCCTGCCTTTAACAAAGTGGGCACTGCTTATCAAAGGGCGGCATCAGCTCTTACCTAAAAAGCCCATATGCCACTGGTTGAGAGAAATTGTCATTGTTTTGGGGCAGAATTATGTGAGGTTTTATGTGTTGTTGTTGGAGGTGCGTCTCGGTCAGTTTCGCTCAGAAAATGCCGCCCTCTTCAATCTGCCCCATAGGCGGCTGCCTAATCCTGCGTAATGAGCGGGCAGCCAGTGGTGGTGGGTGTTGTTTTCTGAAATTCCAGGCACTCTCAGTACAACACAGTTCTTTCAACACCTAAAATAGGACTGAAGTGGGCGGTTGTCACATTGTCAGTTGATACGCACAATGATCCAGGCAAAAGTATTTTGGGGGGTTTCATAAGCAATTTATATTTTTGTGCTCTACTTTGGAGTTTGTTTGACAGCCGCCCAAAGAAAGATGGAATTCAATTATCCGACACTGAAGATGAACTCAGTGCTGTTGAGACACTTCATTTATTTTTAATCTGCGCCCTCATTCACTGTAAAAATTGAAATCTAAGCAAGCCTAAATATCTTGAAATATCTAGAAAAATATATTGAAATAAGATAAGATGCTTGTATAAATATTTTTTTGGGGGTTAAAATAAGCAAAATGATCTGCCAATGATGTTAGATAACTTAGCTTGGTGCAATTTTTTATTTTTACTTAAAGTTAATTATTTTACATTTACATTTTAGTCATTTAGCAGATGCTCTTATCCAGAGCAACTTACAGTTAGTGAGTGCATACATTATCACTCAATATAAGATATTTAGGCTTGCTTAGATTTCACTTTTTGCAGTGTTGGCACTTGGCTTGTTATTAGAGAGCTTTGGGTTTGAACAAAAAGGCAACCAAGTTCAGGTTCAAGTTCCTCATTCATACTTTCTGACAGTGCAGTGTCTGTCACCGCTAAGTGGTAGTCAATAATAATACAAAACGTGTAAATGAAAAGGTTTAAATTGGTTCCCTGGTTAACAGATTATGAAAGCTCGGGCAATGATATGACGCAATGTAATTTAATGTAATTATAACCATGTCTGCTAAAGGTCAGGAGTGAGCTGTTCAGCCCGTAGTCATGGGAACTGTCACCCTAGAGGCAGACATGACTGCCTTCAGGGCTACTTCAGAGCCGAAACAGCAGCCTCTTTTAGATCTGCCCACGGCTCACTGTAACTTCCACTGTGTTGTTACTCCAAGAGGGCCTCTGCGAGTCCTTGTGTTTGGTGGTAGTGTAGCTGGGTATTACATCCAGACAATGGCAGACAGTTTGGCAGAGAAGACTTGGGTTTGAAAAACCCTCCTCCTATCTATCATTTATTAATTATGTTTAAATTGCAAGTAAAAAGCAATTAAGATTACTATGAGTACAATTGTTAGATGCTTCACCTGAAACTGGAAAAATTTGTCACCTCCTCATGCCCACTTGAGTACCATCGCCTGGCTTATAGCAAATTACACTTTTTCATAATAGGGCTCTATAGACCCATTGTAAAGATAAATGGCAGCCAGTGACTGATGTGTGTGATTAGTTATGATCAATAATTTACAGTAGACACTATAGCGTGTGTCTCAGTGCCGCCCGTGCCCCCGCTGTGTCAGAGTCTGACAGGTATCACATGTGTTGACTCACTCCACACAGAGCTGACGCCCCCTCGGCTGAAAAGAATACCGGTAATCACAATCATTATCAGGCTTTAAATACTGCTATTACAATTCTCTGCAATTACTATTGAGTTCCTCTCCCTCTGTGTATATCCCCACATGTAGTGCCAAGCATTTAAGATTACTTTTTCTATCTTTTAAAACTTTTTCTCAATTGATTTGTCAAAACTGTGTGTTGAGTGTTGTACAGTATTATGTGAATGTCTTAAAAGTATTATAAAGATTGAAATATAGCTATACATAATTAACGAAATGATCTCCCTACCATTGCATTACAAGACCATAATGTGCGTATTATACTAGATATTGTGTGTTGAAAGGCTCTACAGAGTAGCATGAATATAAACCAGTGTATTCCCAAAAACGGGGGAGGGAAGAGTGATGGGAGGGAGAGATGAATGAGGAAGGGAAGGGAGGAGAGATAGAGGAGGGATAGGGAGGGGAGAGAATTAACAGATTTAGTGTCATCTCTCAGTCTGGGACAGGAGCCAATGTATCGACCACCTTAATCCCATCATCCTTCTCTTCCTCCTCATCTCTGTCTACTCCATGTCTCTCTCTTTCTCTCTTTCTCTGTCTGTCTGTCTCCCCTGTCTTTTCTTTGTGTGTCTGTTTTTTCGTCTATTCAGATTAGTCTATTTAATGCCTATGTTTGTGTGGCTGTTCAGATCCAGCCCTGTAGCCTTCTGTATACTAGTGAGAGGTTTTACTCATTAAGATATCCAGAGCCATTCTCTAACTGGCACATAGAATTCTCCAGGGAGGAGATGGTTGGCAAGGGCCCTTCATCTATTCAGGTGGAACTAATGGTGATTTAGTGGTACAGTAATAGCTGTTATCTGCAAGTATTCAAATTAAAATGAAGAGTGGTTGCCATGGCAAAAAGTGGCAAAGGTGAGTTGCAGCACACAGTAGCACAGTCTGTGAGGAATACCCGACATGGAACAGGTACGGATATTTGGGAGATAATTGTAGGGAAGTTTTAGAATCAAGATGAGTGAAGTTAAGAGCTTACACATCTAATAGAAAAACATGTTAAAACATGTACCATGATCGTGATTAACATTGGAATGTGGTAAATAACTTAGTACCATTGATCTGTGTGGGGTATAGACACTGCAGGGAGGGGGTGAGGTAATATATGTTGGGATGCATGAGGGGGAGGACTATTGACAGCTTTTGTCTACATTACAGATGGTTTATTAAAGTGCGGGGATCTGTTAATCTAACACCAGTTACAGAAGCAGAATCAGCTCTCTAATCCCTTGACTAGCCTGATAATCCCACTCACAACGAGAACCAGCGCGTGGACAACACAAGTAAACACACATACACAGACACACACAAAGACAAACAGCATCATTTACATACTATACAAACCTATGCCAGATAGCTCAGTCATAGTACTAGGACTAGTGGGGTGAAATCGATTAATCAAACTTGGAATCTACCAGTAATATTGTAACACAGTAGTTTTATAAATTCATGCCAAACAGTTACTGTTTTTGAGAGATGATATCAAAACATGCACCATGTCTGTGAGAAAAAAAGGGGGAGGGAGGGGTGGGGGAGTGAAGGAGGGAGACTTAAATGGGCAAGATAAAGTAGGGTTTAACAGTTGAAGTGGTGGATTAGATCCATTTTACAATAATAATGAGATTGACAGACAGACACACAGGGGAGGGAGGGAGGGAGGAAGGATGGTGAAGGGAGGGAGATAGACGATAAACAACTGTTGCAACAGTGAATAACGGAGATCAATTTTGAGAAATAAAGAACTACAAGAGGAGAACAAATTGCAACAACTAAAGGGTGAAACCATGAATTATTTGTAGTAGAACATTATATGACTGTTTTCCTGACGTTTACCTGTGTTTCTTGTGTGTAATTTACAGTACAATGTTTTCTTTAATATTGTTATAGGCACAGGATATAGTAGGAGAGGGATGGACTGAGAAAAATATACAGTATACAGAGACAAAATCAGTCATGTTCATGTCTAAAGCAGAAGAATAGGGCCACGGCAGGCTATACTGGGTGCATGGGAGGTGAGATAGAGAGTGAAGGAGACAGATCCTGCGAGGGAGGGGGCCCTCTTATGAGGTGAGACGTGTAAGCCTGCTGCTTGTAACAGAGTTAGCCAGGATAAGGACATGTATCTGTGGGATCAGGGGGAGTTAGAGGGACCCTCCAGACCACAGCCTCACACCATCTGTCTCAGTCAATGCCCTGCGCTGTTCAAAAACAGGCCATGTTGCACTTTTGAGCAAATTTTAGATCTTGTCAGCGGAAACTTAAACGTTGTGAGAATTTTGTGCAACTTCCGGCACGTGTTTACAGTGAACACTGAGGCTGTACCCTTACAGTTTTAGACAGTAGCCAATAGGCTATTGTGGCTATTTGAGCATAATGTAGGCCTACCAACAAAACCAATGGAGCAAATCCCATAACATTTAAAAATTGAAATACACTACATGACCAAAAGTATGTGGACACGTGCTTGTCAAACTTCTCATTCCAAATTCATGGGCATTAATATGGAGTTGGTCCCCCCTTTGCTGCTATAACAGCCTCCACTCTTCTGGGAAGGCTTTCCACTAGATGTTGAAACATTGCTGCGGGGACTTGCTTCTATTTAGCCACAAGAGCATTAGTGAGGTCTTGCACTGATGTTGGGCGATTAGGCCTGGCTCGCAGTTGGTGTTCCAATTCATCCCAAAGGTATTCGATGAGGTTGAGGTCAGGGCTCATTGCGCATGGTGATCTTAGGCTGCTCGGCCATGGAAACCCATTTCATGAACAGTTCTTGTGCTGACAGTTCTTGTGCTGATGTTGCTTTCAGAGGCAGTTTGGAACTCCGTAGTGAGTGTTGCAACCGGGAACAGACGATTATTACGTGCTACGTGCTTCAGCACTCGGCGGTCTCGTTCTGTGAGCTTGTGTGGCCTACCACTTCGTGGCTGAGCCGTTGTTGCTGTTAGACGTTTCCTCTTCACAATAACAGCACTTACAGTTGACCGGGGCAGCTCTAGCAGGGCAGAAATTTTACAAACTGACTTGTTGGAAAGGTGGCATCCTATAACGGTGCCATGTTGAAAGTCACTGAGCTATTCAGTAAGGCCATTCTACTGCAAATGTTTGTCTATGGACATTGCATGGCTGTGTGCTCAATCTTTTGTCAGCAACAGGTGTGGCTCCGCTAATTTGAAGGGGCGTCTCCCGAGTGGCGCAGTGGTCTAAGGCACTGCATCGCAGTGCTAGCTGTGCCACTAGAGATCCTGGTTCGAATCCAGGCTCTGTCGTAGCCGGCCGCGACCGGGAGACGATGGGGTGGCGCACAATTGGCCCAGCGTCGTCCAGGGTAGGGGAGGGAATGGCCGGCAGGGATTTGGCTCAGTTGGTAGAGCATGGCGTTTGCAACGCCAAGGTTGTGGGTTCGTTTCCCATGGGGGGCCAGTATAAAAAAATAAAAAATAAAAATAATAATGTATGCACTCACTAACTGTAAGTCGCTCTGGATAAGAGCATCTGCTAAATGACTAAAATGTAAATGTAAAAATGTGTCCATATACTTTTGTATATATAGTATAGCTTTCGATTTCTATGATATAGCCTATAGTAGCCTATATGTGGTGTTCAATGCAGGTCTACATTGCATGAGACTAAACGTTTTTACATTATGAAGGGCTTGACATTAATGATTGCTTTTTTTACTTGGTCTGTAACACCATTGGCCAAATAGGTGACTTTAAATTGCATTGTATTGTGTTGTATGATGCAAGAAACCACTTTACCAAATAAAAGTAATTATTATTATCCATACAGAGAATTAGACAATGTAGGCTACCCCTCTGACTATTGGCTTGTTTGCGTATTCAAGTCTGTCTCAAAATACAACACTGCCCCTTTAATTAACATAAGCTTTTTACCTGACTGGCTTTTCAAAGAAATGTAACCTACACGTTTTGTGCTCTTGTAGGAAGCAGTAACTCCCCATTGCTGACCTATACTTATCTATAACTGGGCTAATAACTTGCTAACTAGCAAAGAATATCAACAAATGTGCAAATGCGCGGCTCTGATCTGAACTGATCTGAGAAGCGCATTCACTCGCGGGTGATTGAAAGACAGCTCGTGGGCTAACCCCACCAAAATAATTCTACTCCAGTGCGCTCTGGCTCTGCCTGCAACAAAATCACAGACTCTATCTTGAAAAGTTAGATTTGTTTTGGTTTGTTGCATTGAAAAGGGGCTAATATAATATTATTTAGATCACAGAAAAAGCGTTGATCTATATGGTTCAAAGTAATAGGGCGAACTCAGTGAAGTTCAATCTCTTGCGTCTCTGTGTGGCCTGGCATTTCTTCTGTGTGGCGGTCTTGGAGGAGGTGCGGCCGCAGCTTGAGGGACATTGCTCAAGTCCCTCTCCTCCATTCTCCTCTTCCTCTACTATCCTTTTGACACTTTGACCCAGGACAGGAGCTGTTTTATCGTATTAGGGTAAACAAACCGGGCTGACTGTGGGGTCAGCGCTGTGCTGAGGGGTTGGGCATCACTGGCTCTGTGGCTAATCATTGCCCTAGGCCAAAGCCCTCTGCTTAACCACATGACACAAGGAGCCTGAAACTGTTATTACACATATTACACTTATCAAAACTGCATATACCAAATAGAGTGATTATTACAGTAACAGTGTGGATAACAGCTAGGAAGACAGACTGATCCATTTTTTAATGCCACAGTAGACAGTAAAAAATGCTGCTAGTATAATTTCAGAGAGGTGTAGCAGGATCACTTCTGAAAGTTAGCCGCATGCAGATATACTGTAGCTCAACATTTAATATGTGTCCAATCGGTTATACCATAACCATTTAAATCTCTTCATAAACTCAGAAATATTAGGTTATTTCAGGATAGCTGGCTGACTTATTTATAAATAGCTGTATTCAACCATTGATGAGGTAGATTGCCAGGAGGTGAGGCATTGTTTTGAATCAGCTGAGGGGTTTGAGAAAATTGACAGCATCACTCTATCCAAGCACTGCGACTTACAGTTAGTGAGTGCATACATTGTTTAATTTTTTTCATACTGGCCCCTCGTGGGAAAGAACCCACAACTCTGGCGTTGCAAACGCCATACTCTACCAACTGAGCTACATCCCTGCCGGCCATTCCCTCCCCTACCCTGGGCCAATTGTGTGCCGCCCCATGGGTCTCCCGGTCGCGGCCTGCTACGACAGAGCCTGGATTCGAACCAGGATCTCTAGTGGCACAGCTAGCATTGCGATGCAGTGCCTTAGACCACTGCGCCACTCGGGAGGTTATTACAAAGGAGAGAAAGATACATGTAGGTTGGATATGGACTGAAACAGAGTGAGCTTTGGGGTATGTGATATGTGGTATCATACAGTATGTGAGGTGTCTGAGTTATGTTGATGATTATCTGATAGTAGTGTTTGAGATGTGGCTCCTGAATAATGAGCGGTGAGGTGAGGAGGGATGTTGGAGCTGTTGTGTGTTCACTAGGGTTGGTGATGTATTTGGCATGAAGTATGAGGTAAGTTCCTCTATATCTCCCTCTCTCTCTTTGTCCCTCAGACTCATGGGAGGCCCAGTTGGTTTAACCGCTAAGCTTTCCCCCGGAAACATGACAGGAGATAGTGATGGAGAGATAGAGGAAGAGGAGAGGGGGGTCATTGTTTTTGCAGTTCTAGAAATAGTAGGATTGTCTCTGGTGGCTGTACCTCTGTCTGTTTGACTGTGTTGTTCTTTCACCCCAAGGCCGAATATGTGATTGATAAATAGACAACATAATTAAATGTTTTGTGTTGGACAGAGTTAAATAACATGGCCTAGATCAAAAGAAATGTCTGTGCGTCTTTTTTTGTATGTGTGGGTGTCTGTGTGTGCGTGCCTGTCTCGGTATGTTATTGGTTTTGTTTACCCTCCAGATCAGATTTGGGCAGACAATATTAACTCACTGATTCCTTAACGAGACGTTATTAAGACACAAAGAGACTCCGGATTAACGAGTTTAGCTTTTGAGGATCATTAAAAAGTGCTTGTTATGCTTTTCTCAGCTTGATGAATTTCAAAGGGGTGAAAAAACAGAGATTATATTGTTTCTAAAGGCTAACGCCAAGAGACAAGGGGGTGTGAGGTGACATGGGGTCTGGGATTTTGGGGGACAGGCAAAGAACAAAGACATGGACCATGCCCAGATATTTTAATATCTCTTGCCAGTGCCTGTGGCAACTTTGAGTTTATTATTTAATGTAGAAAGTCAAATAATGATTTGAAGTGAATTGGCGTTATTTTGCCTGCTTTATTTGCACCACAAAATAGCTTTCTAGTCGCTTCCCAGATATCTGATACAAAATAAGAGTTACATTTTCAATGAGAATGACTCACTTAAATGACACTGTACCGCTTCAAAACATTATCATGCATTTATCTTCTTGATTTCTGTCATTACATAATTGTTACACATTTCTTTTTGATAGGTCATCATAGTGTTTCAGTAGCGGTAAGTGGGAAAGGGGAAAGCGGGATACCTACAGTGCCTTCAGAAAGTATTCATACCCCTTGACTTATTCCACATTTTGTTGTGTTACAACCTGAATTCAAAATGGATGAAATAGATTTTAGCAAATGTATTGAAAATTAAATACAGAAATATTTACTTTACATAAATATTCACACCCCAGAGTCAATACATGTTAGAATCACCTTTGAAAGTGATTACAGCTGTGAGTCTTTCTGGTTAAGCGTCTAAGAGCTTTGCACACCTGGATTGTACAATATTTGCACATTATTCATTAAATAATTATTCAAGCTCTGTCAAGTTGGTTGTTGATCATTGCTAGACAGCCATTTTCAAGTCTTGCCATAGATTTTCAAGCCGATTTACGTCAAAACTGTATATAGGCTACTCAGGAACATTCAATGTCGTCTTGGTAAGCAACTCCAGTGTATATTTGGCCTTGTCTTTTAGGTTAATGTCCTGCTGAAAGGTGAATTTGTCTCCCAATGTCTGTAGGAAAGTAGACTGAACCGGGTTTTCCTCTAGGATTTTGCCATTGCTTAGCTCTATTCTGTTTATTTTTATCCTAAAAAACTCTCTAGTCCTTGCCGATGACAAGCATACCCATAACATGATGCAGCCACCACCATGCTTGAAAATATGAAGAGTGGTACTCATTGATGTGTTGTGTTGGATTTTCCCCAAACATAATGCTTTGTATTCAGGACATAAAGTTAACTTCTTTGCCACATTTTTTGCAGTTTTACTTTAGTGCCTTAATGCAAACAGGATGCATGTTTTTTTTGGAATATTTTTTATTCTGTACAGGTTTCCTTCTTTTCACTCTGTCATTTAGGAGTTATTACAATGTTGTTGATCCATCCTCAGTTTTCTCCTATCAAAGCCATTAAATTCTGTAACTGTTTTAAAGTCAACATTGGCCTCATGGTGAAATCCCTGAGCGGTTTCCTTCCTCTTCAGCAACTGAGTTAGGAAGGACACCTGTATCTTTGTAGTGACTGAGTGTATTGATACACCATCCAAAGTGTAATTAATAACTTCACCATGCTCAAAGGGATATTCAAAGTCTGCTTTTTCTTTTACCCATCTACCAATAGGTGCCCTTCTTTGCATTCAAAGGGGTTGAATACTTATTGACTCCAGACAGTTCAGCTTTTGATTTTGTATTAATTTGTAAAGAAAATCAAAAAGCATAATTCCACTTTGACATTATGGGGTATTGAATCTAGGCCAGTGAAACAAAATCTCAGTTTAATCTATTTTAAATTCAGGCTTTAACACAACAAAATGTGAAAAAAGTTCAGGGGTGTGAATATTTTCTGAAGGCACTGTAGTCAGTTGCCCAACTGAATACATTCAACCGAAATGTGTCTTCTGCATTTAACCCAACGCCTCTGAATCAGAGTGTCCACTGTGTGGAGGTAGAGAGCCAACAAACCCATCAATCAAGTTTCAATACAACCTTACCAGATCGCTGTTGATAAGCTGTCAACATGGCTATCTTCATAAACATGTGTGTAGCAGTAGCAGTTCACTGTAGCAGCAAATGGAAGAAAGTACATGTCATTAAGCATTGATAAGGTGACATCATGACATGCCTGGATATGCACGCTCATTGTGGTGTTACCACCAAACGCTTAGCATGGTTTATAATATGATCTGGCATGTGACAACCTGATGGGTTTAATGTGTGTGAGTGTGTGTGTGCGTGCGTGTGTGTGTGTGCGTGCGTGTGTGGAGAGTTCATTTGGGGGATGGGTGTAGGTGCATGGGTGTATGTTGATGCAAAACATATTACATTTTAAACAGAGTTAATGGTATTTTTGCCAATGAGAAAAAGGTCAAAAAATGTGGGGGCTAGTGGAGTTGGGGGGACAGAATGAGAGAGAGAGAGAGAGAGAGAGAGAGAGAGAGAGAGAGAGAGAGAGAGAGAGAGAGAGAGAGAGAGAGAGAGAGAGAGAGAGAGAGAGAGAGAGAGAGAGAGAGAGAGAGAGAGATTTGGACCATGATTGCAGAGAGCCATGGCTCTAGAGAGGGATATTGGGGTGAGAGAAGAGGGGAGTGTGATGAAGAGAGGGAGAGAGGGATTTGCAACAGAGAGGAGAGAAAGAGAGGGGGCAGTGACACTCAGTGACAGAGTGTCATATGCGCACACACACTCTCTTTTTTATTGTCTCTCTCTGTGAACGTGTGTCGGTAAATCTGTCAGTCAGTTTAGTCACTTTTGTGGGGGGAAATGGTGAGAGGACCTCCAAATCAATCATCCTATCTATGACCTACGGTAAGAACTTATTTTTCAACTACACCTCCTCTTTTCCTTCCCTCTCATCCCTCTCTCTTTCAGGCCTTTATCTCTCCCTAGTGTCATTCTACTTTTTTCTCTCTCTTTCCCTATGTCTCTCTCTCTTTCTGTTGGTTCTCTCTCTTTCCCTGTGTCTCGCTCTCTTTCTGTTGGTTCTCGCTCTTTCACTATGTCTCTCTCTCTTTCCCTATGTCTCTCTGTCTTTCTGTTGGTTCTTTCTCTTTCCCTATGTCACTCTCTCTTTCCCTATGTCTTTCTCTCTTTCTGTTGGTTCTCTCTCTTTCCCTATCTCTCTCGCTTTCTGTTGGTTCTCTCTCTTTCCCTGTCTCTCTCTCTTTCTGTTTGTTCTCTCTCTTTCCCTATGTCTCTCTCTCTTTCTGTTGGTTCTCTCTCCCTGTACTCTGGGCCGAAGCCAGGTTGAGGCCTCTGTGGCGCCCCATCACAGTTTGCTCTCTCTGTCATGGTCCATAGGGGACATCAGGGGGTACAATTAATGTGTGGAACCAGTAGAACCATCTGTCTGACATGGGTTGTCATTATTATTAATTTGACAGTAATTATGATGATTATCATCAGTATAATCAGTGCTGATACTGATTAAGTATTTGTTGTAGAAATAGTTTGGGATGTTGTACTATCAAATTTGTGGTTGTTGTTCCGATTTCAAATGTTTGATTTTCAAGATAAAGTAATAGTACTGTATTTAGAAATATGCACTTGTACATGATCAGACAGATTTTCCGTTTGTTTATGTAATTGTTGTGTGGTAATTAGCCAAAAGTTGAAGTTTCAAAATGTTCTATCATTTAAAAAAAGTATCAATTTTCTGTGAGTTTAATATCTTTTGACATGTTCAGTGAATGTTGGAGAATGTATTTGAAGTCTATGTTGTTCTGTCATTAATATCTATTTATAAAATATTCAGTTAGATTATCTGCTCTGTACAAGTGTTTCTTCGTTAAATTACCCTTAAGGAATAAAACAGCAGAGAAAAGTTACAGGTCTTCATTCAGTCACAACCTTCGCTTTGAAACAGTTGTTGAAATTTTATGGGATTTTGTCTCATGGGCTTGGAAATCTCTTCTGTTATTAGGATAATAAAAAGTGAATGCTTTTTGAATGACTGAAATGTACTTTGACTTGTTATGTTATTAAATGAATGAATGTCATTCAATTAAGAAAATACTGAAGCTATGAGATGGGTTCTATCCTATTGCAGTGTTTACTAATTTGTCCCTGAAATTCAGAGAGCTTTGAAATTTCAGACAGCAAAAAAAGTTTAGTTGGACTTGATAATGACCAAAGTCACCCCATAGTCAATTATTTAAGCATCACACCATTCCAGTCATGTAATCTCACACATGGTGTCAAAAATCTTGACCAAAATATTAGGTGTATAATATGGGTATACCTATCTCTCTTGTAGCTCAGTTGGTAGAGCATGGCGCTTGCAACGCCAGGGTTGTGGGTTCGATTCCCACGGGGGGCCAGTATGAAAAATGTATGCACTCACTAACTGTAAGTCGCTCTGGATAAAAATAAAAAAAATGGTAGACCTCCACAAGTCTGGTTCATCCTTGAGAGCAATTTCCAAACGCCTGAAGGTACCACGTTCATCTGTACAAACAATAGTACACTAGTATAAACACCATGGGACCACGTAGCCGTCATAATGCTCAGGAAGGAGACGCGTTCTGTCTCCTAGAGATGAACGTACTTTGGTGCAAAAAGTGCAAATCAATCCCAGAACAACAGCAAAGGACCTTGTGAATATGCTGGAGGAAACAGGTACAAAAGTATCTATATCCACAGTAAAACGAGTCTTATATCGACATAACCTGAAAGGCTGCTCAGCAAGGAAGAAGCCACTGCTCCAAAACCGCCATAAAAAAGCCAGACTACGGATTGCAACTGCACATGGGGACAAAGATCATACTTTTTGGAGAAATGTCCTCTGGTCTGATAAAACAAAAATAGAACTGTTTGGCCATAATGACCATCGTTATGTTTGGAGGAAAAAGGGGGGGCTTGCAAGCCGAAGAACACCATCCCAACCGTGAAGCACGGGGGTGGCAGCATCATGCTGTGGGGGTGCTTTGTTGCAGGAGGGACTGGTGCACTTCAAAAAATAGATGGCATCATGAGGAAGGAAAATTATGTGGATATATTGAAGCAACATCTCAAGATATCAGTCAGGAAGTTAAAGCTTGGTCGCAAATGGGTCTCCCAAATGGACAATGACCCCAAGCATACTTCCAAAGTTGTGGCAAAATGGCCACAACTGTATCTCAGTTGGTAGAGCATGGCGCTTGCAACGCCAGGGTTGTGGGTTCGTTTTCCACAGGGGGCCAGTATGAAAATGTATGCACTCACTAACTGTAAGTCGCTCTGGATAAGCGCGTCTGCTAAATGACTAAAATGTAAATGTAAATGTATTGGAGTGGCCATCACAAAGCCCTGACCTCAATCCTATAGAAAGTTTGTGGGCAGAACTGAAAAAGCATGTGCGAACAAGGAGGCCTACAAACCTGACTCAGTTACACCAGCTCTGTCAGGAGGAATGGGCCAAAATTCACCCAACTTATTGTGGGAAGCTTGTGGAAGGCTACCTGAAACGGTTGACCCAAGTTAACCAATGCTACCAAATACTAATTGAGTGTATGTAAACTTCTGACCCACTGGGAATGTGATGAAAGAAATAAAAGCTGAAATAAATCATTCTCTCTACTATTATTCTGACATTTCACATTCTTAAAATAAAGTGGTGATCCTAACTGACCTAAGACAGGGAATTTTTTACTATGATTAAATGTCAGGAATTGTGAAAAACTGAGTTTAAATGTATTTGGCTAAGGTGTATGTAAACTTCTGACTTCAACTGTACTCTCGCTGGAGAATAACACTACCTCACACACTGCTGTAAAACCACTTGATTGGGTGCATAGGGTGAGAGTCCTGATTTCTCTACTTTCTGGAAAGTTGCAATAATTGTTTTGTAACTAGTTCATTACTTGTACATGCTCAGACAAATTGTAAGCCATAGAGAGAGAGGTCTGGTAAAGAGGTTCATCCGTCTATGGCCAGATTGTTGTTCTTGTGTTGTTTCCCACATCCTGTCCTCTTCTCTGGCCTCTTCTCTATCCTCATTAGAGATGTTATCTTGACCTCAGTTCCTGTCTACCTAACACATAGAGATGTTGTTTTCATGACTTTACACAAGCTTTGAGAGAACAATCACCTATGCCATTTTCTCTCTCTCTGACAGGACCAAGAAGAAACACACAAGGACACAGGAAGACTGTTTTTTACACAGAGGACAGTCGCCAGTCAGTCCATTACTGGACACCAGGGCTGTCTGAGAGTTGGGAGGCATCGAGCCTGTTTGGACTGCTGCTGCACTAAGACAGAGAGGTGGATTAACACACAACCCTGACACACAGACAAACTCAGTCTGCTCCCAAAGCCGTGGCCATGTCGTCTCCCTCTCTCCCCATGCCCTCCCTCCCCCCCAGTCCACTGGCGATGGAGTACCTCAATGACTTTGACCTCCTTAAGTTTGAGGTGAAGCCTGACACTCCTCCTCTCCCTCCCCCCTGTACATTCCCCAAGTCTGGCCTCCCCCACGACCCCTCCACTTCCCCTGGTCCCTACACTAGCCTCAGCTCCAGCCCATACAACTCCATGCCCCCCTCTCCAACGCTGAGCGATGCCCACCCACCTCCCTCAGCCTCTTCCTCCCTCTCCCCTTCCTCCTCCTCCATATCCTTCCCTCTGTCCATCTCAAACAGCTACACCTCTGGCATCAGTTCTGGATCTCAGGGGAATGTGGAGGGTAGCCCCTCCAATGGGGGTGCCCAGGGTCCTAACCCTGCCTCTTTGGAGGACCTGATCTGGCTGGCAGCGCTGCAGCAGCAGTTTGGAGGGGAGGCGGGGGGACCTGCGTCCCTGCTGGGGGCCTTGGGAGGCGGGCCAGAGCGGGGAGACAGAGAAAGAGGGTCGGTCGGCAGCTTCCTGGGCTGTGAGGACGCAGTGGAGGCTCTACTGAACTCAGCTGCTGCAGCTGTAAACTCACAGGTATGTAACACTGTCTATATTGTCTGTAGATGTCTGTAAATAATATGTTGTTATTCACTTTTGATAGTGGGTTCGGAATGACATAGATAGACTATAATCAATATTTATATTTCTTTTTCTCTCTCTCTCCCTTGTTCCAATCCTCCACTGTGTATACTTGCTCTCAGTTCCCAGTGCTTTCCCAGAGTTCCAGCAGTAACCTGGGGGATTCAGGCAGTGACAGTGGAGGTGACATTTCCTGCGCCAAGGGGACAGATATGTGCCATCGTCCACTCCTCTACCTCTCCTCTGTCCCTCAATCGCTCCCCGACACCAACCCCTCTTCAGCATCCTACCCACAACCCCAGAGCCCATCTGACCGACTTCATCACCATCATCCACATCATCATCATCACCACCCGCACCACCCCATGCATGGCCATCATCATCACCATCATCATCACCTCCAAGTAATTAATGGGGTCAGGGGGCATGACAGTATGAAACAAAAGATGGTAGAATAACAGAGATAAGAATAACGAGAAGGCTAGCAACAGGCTAGCAACAACAGCGACAGTACTGGATGGAGCAGGAGCATATGGAAGAGGGGAGGGAGAGGTGATAGAGGGATCACACTGTAAAGGATTAGAATTAGAACATTAGAACATGATTATGTGTGCTTGCCGTCTACCTGTTATAAGTATAGAAAACATGCCTCTACTCTGAGATGACAATGAGTTTATCTGTAGACCTTCCTTGTTTAAAAATGCATTGTTTGTCCTGCAGGCAAGTACAGAATATTGGAGGAAATGTAAAAAAGGGAGCAATTGTTCTCCTTTTAATAGATACATCAACGTTGATATATGAACTGTGTTAAAGCTAATACTTACTAGGCCACATTAATAACTCCAGGGTTTTGATTTGATTAGAATTTGATTTTCCCCTAGCTGTTCTAGAGTTGAAGGAGCTGTGTGTGGGGCTGCTAGTGCTATTGTATATGGAAAGTTCAGTACTGTTCTATAGCTGCATTCCCCAACCAGGTGTCTGAGAGAATCTCTGTACAGTATGTGGAGCACAGTGTGAGCTTATGATAATATCTGCTATTATTGCGGTGTATAACCCTGATTACTGTCACTCACAATCAGTCAGATTACCTGACAGATTATGGACATGTGGTACAAAAATGTTCCCCCTGACACACACAGCTAGGCACACTCTCACATCACGCACACAACCACACATGCACAACTCAGACACACACACAGACGCACGACCACAGTATCATTTTGAAATAGAATAGCAGACTGAAGTCTCGTATCAGTATTGTAGGCCTACTTATAACTAGTGAACTATACACTAGCTCCATCATATTTCCTACTAAATATATTGAAAGTCAGTCAAAATGTTTTAAGTCCTCTCTATTCTGTATAACTGTAATTCATGTCAACATTTGGAAGTAACCATATCTATTTCCCTCTGTCTCTGTGTGCAGTGTGGTGGGGTGGATGAGCGTTTCTCAGACGAGCAGCTTGTGAGCCTGTCGGTACGGGAGCTGAACAGACACCTGCGTGGCATCAGTAAGGACGAGGTGGTGCGTCTCAAGCAGAAACGTCGTACGCTAAAGAATCGAGGCTACGCCCAGTCCTGTCGCTACAAACGCTTGCAGCACCGCCATGCACTGGAGTCCGAGAAACACGTCCTCACACAACAGGTAGGACACACAAACTCACAACAACAACACATCACTGCCAACCACTACAAAATAAAAGCTCTAATAACTCTCTCCTGTCTGTCTCTCTCCTCAGTTGGAACAGCTACAGCGTGAGCTATCTCGGGTGCTGAGGGAGAGGGACGCCTACAAGGCTCGCTACGAAAAGCTTGTCAGTACAAACGAGGCTCCATCTACCAACAACCCCCCCTCACCACCCCCTGACTACTTCCTCTGAGGACATACCAAGACGAGACGACAGAGAAAGTGAGGGATGAGAGCGGGGTGAAAGTGCAGGTCAGCCTAAATAAGGCCGTCACTGAGAAATCAGACTTTGGGAGGGAGGGAGGGTTTGGAGTGTGTGCGTGTGTGGAGGTTGGCAGGCGGGTAGTGGGGTTAGGACTAGGACCTACGCTACCAGTCAAAGGTTTGGACACACCTACTCATTCAAGGTTTTTTACATTGTAGAATAATAGTGAAGACATCAAACTATGAAATAACACATATGGAATCATGTAGTAACCAAAAAAGTGTTAAACAAATCAAAATATATTTTATATTTGAGATTCTTCAAATAGCCACTCTTTGCCTTGATGACAGCTTTGCACACTCTTGGCATTCTATCAACCAGCTTCATGATGCAGTCACCTGGAATGCATTTCAATTAACAGGTGTGCCTTGTTAAAAGTTAATTTGTGGAATTTCTTTCCTTCTTAATGCGTTTCAGCCAATCAGTTGTGTTGTGACAAGGTAGGGGTGGTATATAGAAGATAGCCCTATTTGGTAAAAGACCAAGTCCATATTATGGCAAGAACAGCTCAAATATGCAAAGAGAAACGACAGTTCATCATTACTTTAAATCATGAAGGTCAGTCAATACGGAACATTTCAAGAACTTTGCAGTCGCAAAAACCATCAAGCGCTATGATGAAACTGGCTCTCATGAGGACGGCCACAGGAATGGAAGACCCAGAGTTACCTCTGCTGCAGAGGATAAGTTCATTAGAGTTACCAGCCTCAGAAATTGCAGCCCAAATAAATGCTTCACAGAGTTCAAGTCACAGACACATCTCAACATCAACTGTTCAGAGGGGACTTCAGGCCTTCATGGTCGAATTGCTGCAAAGAAACCACTACTAAAGGACACCAATAAGAAGAAGAGACTTGCTTGGGCCAAGAAACACGAGCAATGGACATTAGACCGGTGGAAATTTGTCCTTTGGTCTGAAGTCCAAATTTGAGATTTTTGGTTCCAACTGCCGTGTCTTTGTGAGACGCGGTGTGGGTGAACGGATGATCTCCACATGTGTATTTCCCACAGTAAAGCATGGAGGAGGAGGTGTTATGGTGTGGGGGAGCTTTGCTGGTGACACTGTCTGTGATTCAAGGCACACTGAACCAGCATGGCTACCACAGCATTCTGCAGTGATACGCCATCCCATCTGGTTTGGGCTTAGTGGGACTATCATTTGTTTGTGAAGGAAAAGCAGCCAACAAGTGCTCAGCATATGTGGGAACTCTAGACTGTTGGAAAAGCATTCCAGGTGAAGCTGGTTGAGAGAATGCCAAGAGTGTGCAAAGCTGTCATCAAGGCAAAGGGTGGCTATTTGAAGAATCTCAAATATAAAATATATTTTGATTTGTTTAACACTTTTTTGCTTACTAAACGATTCCATATGTGTTATTTCATAGTTTTGATGTCTTCACTATTATTCTACAATGTAGAAAATAGTAAAAATAAAGAAAAACCCTTGAATGAGTAGATCTGTCCAAACTTTTGACCGGTACTGTATATGACTGTGAAATCAACCCGCTGAGCAATCAGCTGGCCCTTGACTGTTAACTTAGGGTTAGAATCGGGCCCTTGATTGCTTCATAAACAGGACTAATGGTGAAGATTTCAGTTTTGATATCACTATGACATTCATAGGAGCACAAAGACTCAATGAGACATCTTCAGGATGCATCCTGCACTGGTGAAATCAGGGCATGGAAGGTCACAGGTCATCCTCAAACTGAACAATGTGAACCCAAGGGCTTGTCTTCAATAAACAAACTCCATCGTATCATTCATCGCCCCTAACACTATCAACCTATCTATGCACATTTCTTTCAAGCAGAACAAATGAAAAGATGAACTGATATCCAGACAATGGTTGGGTTGAATCCAGGCCCTGACATGCACACTGTGATGGTGCAGGTTGACTGGGCTCATTGGAAACCCAAAGGTCTGAGTACTGCAGTGGTATTGGATGTGTGGTGGTGTATGATCTTCAAGTGTCCATGGCATGCAGTTGTACTCGCCAGCGAATATTTCACAGTTGCCTACCAAGGTGTTTTTTCTCACCAAGACTTGTTACTCACTATCACATTTCTAAGATGAATAATCATAGAAAATTAATGTACAAGGATCCTTTTCCTGAGACAATTTCTGCAGTTGTGCTAAATTAATAATAGACATAAACACTCATGTATAAAGTAGAAACATAGTGCAACAAGCACCACAGAGCTGGACACTGTGGATTCTTAAAAACTGGGTTGAAATGCAAGAAAATGCAGACATTCAAAGACACCTCTCTTAACTATCTCATGAAATGTTACCAGGCTAGCTACATTAGAGCTAATTGTTTTGGCTAGGTGTAGGTTAATTAATTGATTTATCTGTTTTATTTATTCACTTATTTATTCACAGTATTTATTAATAGTTTATTTATGTACCAATTCTTATTATTTTCATTTTACTGGTTTACAATTTCATCTACAAGCTTAGTGTGTACTTTTATTTTCAAGCAGGATAAATCAATATTTCAATGATCTTTTTGATTATTTTCAATAGTATGATTACAATCATTATTGCCATCATTGTTTATTCTCCTATTGTAGTGTGGTTTCCTATGAAATAAAGACAATATTTTTACCATCCTTGGCAGCTATGTTTATTTTGCACTATTTTTCTGAATTTCTCTCTTTGTCTCCGTTTCACATGTGCTTTAAATACCTAGTAATCCCTCTCTCTATCCCTTCTCTGTCCCTCCCACTTTTCCAATCTCCTGTAGACCTGTTCTCTACCTCATCCCCTCTCCCATTTCTCTCTCCCTCCATCTCTCTGTCGTTCTGTGTGTCCCTCTATAGAGAGGCAGTGACCCTGGCTGAGCACTGTTTGGGATGACCTCACCCTAGGCCCTGCCTCCCTCTCTGTGTCTCTCGCTCTCTCTGGCCTGTATAATAGGGAAAGGATTAGGGCTATAATAGCGCCCTGACTGCTCACTGCCGGAGTCCATTGTAGCATTGTGTGCAGAGGACGTACACAGAGTAACATGAACACTCACCCCACTCAGGCTGTTACACACAGCCACTCACACTCACATTCAGGCAGTCACACAAAACATATGTTGGAATACACATAGTTTACAGTGACGCGTAAATGAATTCACATTCATACAATCTCAGCTCGCAAATATCAGAGGTGATAAATTGCATAGTGTTTTTTTCCCAGTGTAAAATAATATTTACAGAGAGCATGATAGAGAGAGACAGGAAATACCAACAACAGGAAACACAGTGCTAAGATTTAGATTTGCCTAATATGATATGAGAGAGGCAGACAGAGAGAGAGAGAGAGAGAGAGAGAGAGAGAGAGAGAGAGAGAGAGAGAGAGAGAGAGAGAGAGAGAGAGAGAGAGAGAGAGAGAGAGAGAGAGAGAGAGAGAGAGAGAGAGAGGTTATGAGGCCAAGCCTCACTGCCCAAGGGATAAAGTGACCGCAGAAAGTATGAACACATGTACAGTACTTTGTATGCCCAAAGACACAAACATGTATGCACGAACACACACACACACACACACACACACACACACACACACACACACACATACTCAAAAGGGCAATGCATGGTAGAGGTGTTGGAAGAAAAAACTGTACTCTGCTGCGCCCTAGTGCCGAAATGTAGACCTATTATTGCAAGTTACTGCAGCATCCAAAATATTAATTAGAGTGGAGTGAAATGAGCATCTTATCAGCAGATTATGATTTATGCTTTATCTGACCCATGTAGCTCCTGCATTCAAACATTTTATAGAGATGGACTCCGCCTGACCTTTTCTTTACAGGGAAGATGCAGTCCACGCAGCTTTACATTTAATAGCCTAAATCAATTTTGTCTAAGAAAATGAAAAGCTGGCAACGATCATTTATTTACACGTCATGTAAGTGAGTCATAATGCAGAAGCGCGAGGTAAGACACTGCAGGAGGACCGAACTTAATGTACGAAAGCAAACTGTGTGGGAGAGAGAAGTGTGTTGTCTATGTAGCCTCTGAGTCTGTGCGTGTGATGTTTGTTTGTGAGCGCGCATGAAAGAGAGAGAGAAAGAGAAAGAGAGAGAGAGAGAATCCGGTTTTACTTTGTTGGTGCTGCGAGTCTTGTGCCAGGTAAGATCATCCTGTGGCTTTGAGGTAGAGCGCGCTGGAGTGAGAAGAGTGGGAGGGCGGGAAAACGCTCGGGAGTCCGTAAAAGTCGATTTCTGACCGATGTATTTCACATTGCAGATGCAGACAGATGCGCTCATAGACATTATCAATATCGAGGAAACACTGGCGAAGGTAGGCGGGGATGTTTAAACACAATGTGCGAGGCAGCACGTAGCTTTTGAACTGTTTATATCGATGCAAATATGTCATAGTTTGCCTAATGGTTGCCTCACAAGACATCTGTCATATGTGAGTGACAAGACGTGGGAGGTGCTGGTGACATAATTGAAGGGCTTTGATTCTTTATTTATTTTTGAGCTTCAGATTTCATTAACATCAAATTTGTCATGGGCATGAGACCATTTAGTTCTTGAGTGGTTCTCTGCATCTCTTAATGTGTGTGTGTGTGTGTGTGTGTGTGTGTGTGTGTGTGAAGAGAGAGACAGAGAAATAGAGAGATGAAAATATAAAGGGAGATGGAGATAGAGATAGGGAGACAGGCAGAGACAGTGTAGGTGTTGATGAGGGCGATAGATACAAAGTGAGATACAGTAATGTGACAAGAGCTTTCTATTACAGGATCACACGGAAAGTTATAACATGTCAGGTACAGAGTGACTAGACCACTCCCTATTACAGTCCAATTGGTGTCAAGTCTTACTGGAGACAGATTAAGTTAAGGTAGTTCATTAGGAATCACAGCCTTGCACAGGGAAGCTACATCACCATCCCTGCTTTCTAGACAATTGGCGATTTCTGTGTGTATGCAAAACTGCCACTGAGTGTGGAACGTTGATGGAAATGTGGACTCAAAGTCAGAATCTGGTTGGTCCATGTTATATGTGAATATAATGTGTATATCTATTTATTTGTCTCTCTTTTAGTGTGACAGTATGACTCTGTCCAGTGCCCTGCCTTTACGCAGAGGAAGTACCCCTGTGCCAATCAAACACCAGCTCAGACGAGAAGAAGCAGTCCATGATGATTGTGATTGGACATCAGGGTTGGCTGGACCTTCTCCTCCTCCAATCAGTTTCAGCCCGGCGAAGGATGAGACCATCACCTCAGCGGTAGAGGGGAGACCCCCCTCTGAAGGGCCCTTTCGAATTGCCCTGCTGGGGCAAAATGGGGTGGGCAAGTCAAGCCTTGCTATCGCCTTGGCTGGGGATTTGGATAGAACTGCATCTGTGGATTCTGAAGGTACATTGATTGGTGTTTGGATGTTGGTCAGTGTTTCAACAAAAATAGGCCTATGATACTAACAGGTAGAAAGTGTGCAATGCATAACACCCCAGCAATGTGTATGTCTTGTAAATAAGCATAGGCTAAAACCCCTCTTCCCCCCCATCTCCCACCTGACACTTGCCTGCTATGTCTCTCCCTTAGGAGAGGGCTATGTACGTACTGTTACCGTGGACGACGAGGACTGCACCATCCTTATCTACGACAACTGGAGGCAGGTGAGCCAAACGACACCTCTGTGGCCCCACTCTACCCCAGCCTTCTCTCTCCCACTCCTCCCCTCATGTTTAGTCATAAAGTGTTGCCCGATCTCCCTGTCTGTGATCAGGCAGTGGAAATATGACATTCCTCTGTGGGAGTCTGTGATAGGCTGGGTAGGAAGCCTATTATCAGGTTATTTTCCACAGGATTACCTCTGTTCCCCTGAGCACGCTTCAAACACATGTGTTCATGGATGTGTGAGGGAGGGAGCTGCTCACTGAACAGATGTACTGGGGACATTTTCTCCTTCTGCTTGTTCTGACTCAGCTGGAGGTTGGGTATCCTGAGTGGCGCAGTGGTCTAAGGCACTGCATCGCAGTGCTAACTGTGCCACTAGAGATCCTGGTTCAAATCCAGGCTCTGTCGCAGCTGGCCGCGACCGGGAGACTCATGGGCGGCGCACAATTGGCCCAGCGTCGTCCAGGGTAAGGGAGGGAATGGCCGGCAGGGATGTAGCTCAGTTGATAGAGCATGGCGTTTGCAACGCCAGGGTTGTGGGTTCGATTCCCATGGGGGGCCAGTATAAAAAAAAAAATGTATTCACTAACTGTAAGTCGCTCTGGATAAGAGCGTCTGCTAAATGACTAAAATATATTGCAAAATTATCTCGCTGTATCAGCTCTCTAGTCTGCAATCACAAGAGTTTGTGAATTTCCTTTTCGTTTACCTTAATCAGCATGATTTTATTCCAGTGCTGTTTATGTACTGATGTAGGATCTTAATTTGACCAGTTTCTAACAGCAGAAAAATAATTCTGCAGCAACAGGAAATGTGAATTATTGTGTGGATTATAATTAATGGACATGTTCATAGGGGTTGATACATTTTTAGTTAGGGCAAATGAAGCCTGAAATGTTAAAGTGGAAATTACAAACTTAAGAAGCCTTTTTAAACCTTAATTACACTACAGGTTTGCAGTTCCTGCAACAACAGGGTGATCAAATTACAGGGTTTTTTCAATCACTTTGGTGCAATTTTCACAAGTATGTTGTACATTTTCACAACTCTAAGCACAAACATCAAAACAGATCATCAAAACGGCTCATGTTTCAAAACTCTAAGCACATTTCAATTGACTGAGTACAACAAACAAATTGACAAAGTCACTTGTTCACTGCACCAAATCCCTCTTTCAGTTTGGATGCATATTCAATCTAAGTATCTGCTTTTCAAAATGCAATATTCACGTTACTTTTGATATGATTTTCCTGCATTTGTTAAGAAAAGCCATATCTCAGACTGGCCAATAAAAATAATAGATTAAGATGGGCAGTCTGAGATATGGCTTTTTCTTTGCAAATCTGCCTAGAAGGTCAGCATCCCGGAGTCGCCTCTTCACTGTTGACGTTGAGACTGGTGTTTTGCGGGTACTATTTAATGAAGCTGCCAGTTGAGGACCTGTGAGGCGTCTGTTTCTCAAACTAGACACTCTAATGTATTTGTCCTCTTGCTCAGTTGTGCACCGGGGCCTCCCACTCCTCTTTCTATTCTGGTTAGAGCCAGTGTGCGCTGTTCTGTGAAGGGGGTAGTACACAGCGTTGTACGAGATCTTCAGTTTCTTTGCAATTTCTCGCATGGAATAGCCTTCATTTCTCCGAACAAGAAAAGACTGACGAGTTTCAGAAGAAAGCTATTTGTTTCTGGCCATTTTGAGCCTGTAATCGAACCCACAATTGCTGATGCTCCAGATACGCAACTAGTCTCTAGAAGGCCAGTTTTATTGCTTCTTTAATCAGCACAACAGTTTTCAGCTGTGCTAACATAATTGCAAAAGGGTTTTCTAATGATCAATTAGCCTTTTAAAATGATCAACTTGGATTAGCAAACACAACGTGCCATTGGAACACTGGACTGATGGTTGCTGATGATGGGCCTCTGTACGCCTATGTAGATATTCCATAAAAAATCAGCCGTTTCCAGCTACAATAGCCATTTACAACATTAACAATGTTTACACTGTATTTCTGATCAATTTGATGTTATTTTAATAGACAAAAAAATTGATTTTCTTTCGAAAAACAAGGACATTTCTAAGTGACCCCAAACTTTTGAACGGTAGTGTAGCTGCAAATACTACATCATCATTCTCCATCAGCCAGTCTGCTTCAATAGGACAAAGTGGAACGAGTCACTCTATGTGCTACCATTTGGAATTATAGTGCAGTGTACAATGCATTGCTGAAATACCTGGGTTGTAACTTGCATTTAACAATGTTCAAATCATTATCTGAATTTCATTGATACAATGTAAGCTGATGAATTTCATTGATGCACTGTAAGCTGATTAATTTCAAGCAGCGAGACAGGCGGTACTGTATCAGTTGACAAGTCACGTAGAAAAGGTGATGGGGCAGAAATGGCATACAACACCGTGCTACATTTTTACAGTAGTGAACTGATTTACAATACCCTATTTCTGATGATTTGTCTGACGTATTGTCACGTTCGTTCATGAACGGGTCAGACCAAGGCGCAGCGTGATATGCATACATGTTTATTTGAACCGAATAAACAACTACAAAACAACAAGTCCAAGGTACACAAACAACATACCTCAACACGGAACAAGATCCCACAACCCACTAGTGCCAATAGGCTGCCTAAGTATGGTCCCCAATCAGAGACAACGAGCGACAGCTGCCTCTGATTGGGAACCACACCGGCCAACAAAGAAATACACATACTAGAATATACAACATAGACAATCACAACATAGAAAATCACACCCTGACTCAACAAATAAGAGTCCCCAGAGTCAGGGCGTGACAGTACCCCCCCCAAAGGTGCGGACTCCGACCGCACAACCTTTACTTAACAGGGTAGGGGCCGGGTGGGCATTCCGCCTCGGAGGCGGATCCGGCTCCGGGCGTGACAACCACCTATTCTCCGCCTCCCTGTTGTGCCCCTGGTCTGGTCTGGACCTCGGCGTGCTGCTTCCCCTCTCCTTCCTCCCACTATACTCCAAGCCCTGTCTGGACCCTGGTGTGGGAGACCCCGAACCTGGAGAGGGGCTGACGTCTGGGTCTGGACTGGAGCCGCTGACTGGAGCTGGACCAGGCACCGGTGGAGTGGACTGCTCTGGCTCCGGAGTGGAGCCGCTGACCGGATCTGGACTGGACCCCGGTGGAGCGGACTGCTCTGGCTCCGGAGTGGAGCAGCTGACCGGAGCTGGATCAGGCACCGGTGGAGCGGACTGCTCTGGCTCCGGACTTGAGCAGCTTACCGGAGCTGGATCAGGCACTGGTGGAGCGGACTGCTCTGGCTCCGGACTGGAGCTGCTGACTGGTGGCGGACCAGGCACCGGTGGAACGGGCACGGGCCGTGCCGGACTGGACACACTCACCACTGGTCTGGTGCGAGGAGCAGGCACGGGCCGAACCGGACTAGGAACATGCACCACCGGCTTGGTGCGAGGAACAGGAACAGGCCGGGCTGGACTGGCGACACGCACCACTGGCTTGGTGCGAGGGGCAGGAACAGGCCGGGCCGGGCTGGCGACGCGCACCACTGGCTTGGTGCGAGAAGCAGGAACAGGCCGGGCCGGGCTGGCGACGCGCACCACTGGCTTGGTGCGAGGGACAGGAACAGGCCGGACCGGGCTGGCGACGCGCACCACTGGCTTGGTGCGAGGGGCAGGAACAGGCCGGGCCGGGCTGGTGACGCGCACCACTGACTTGGTGCGAGGGGCAGGAACAGGCCGGGCCGGGCTGGCGACGCGCACCACTGGCTTGGTGCGAGGGACAGGAACAGGCCGGACCGGGCTGGCGACGCGCACCACTGTCTTGGTGCGAGGAGCAGGAACGGGCCGGACCGGACTGCGAAGGTGGACTGGAGGTCTGGAGCGGAGAGCTGGCACAACCCGTCCTGGCTGGCTACCCACTTTCGCACTACACATGCGGGGCGCTGGCACAGGACGCACTGGGCTGTGCACGCGTACTGGCGATACAGTACGTAGAACCGGCGCAGGATATGCGGGACCGAGGAGGCGTACTGGAGACCAGGAGCGTTGAGCCGGCACACCCCGTCCTGGCTGGATGCCCATCTTCGCACGGCACATACGTGGTGCTAGCACAGGACGTACAGGGCTGTGCCGGCGCACTGGCGACACAGTACGTAGCTCCGCATAACACGGAGCTTGCCCAGTCATACGCCTTCTCGCGTGAGTACGGGGAGTTGGCTCTGCTCTAACCCTAGGCTCCGCCAACCACCCTTTTAGCCCCCCAAAATTTATTTATTGGGGCTGTCTCTCGGGCTTCTTCCTCGGCCGGCGCCTTCTGCGTTGCCGCTGCTCCTCTCTATACCGCGCCTCCACTGTCTCCTCCCAAGGACGGCGATCCATCCCGGCCTGAATCTCCTCCCATGTCCAGGAACCCTTCCCTTCCAGGATCTCCTCCCATGTCCAGGCTGTCTGCTCCTGGACACGCTGCTTGGTCCTCGTTTGGTGGGATCTTCTGTCACGTTCGTTCATGAACGGGTCAGACCAAGGCGCAGCGTGATATGCATACATGTTTATTTGAACCAAATAAACAACTACAAAACAACAACCGAAACGTGAAGTCCAAGGTACACAAACAACATACCTCAACACAGAACAAGATCCCACAACCCACTAGTGCCAATAGGCTGCCTAAGTATGGTCCCCAATCAGAGACAATGAGCGACAGCTGCCTCTGATTGGGAACCACACCGGCCAACATAGAAATACACATACTAGAATATACAACATAGACAATCACAACATAGAAAATCACACCCTGACTCAACAAATAAGAGTCCCCAGAGTCAGGGCCAGTGGCGGCTCCTGAAAAAATTCTCAGGAGGGGCAATTTTTCTGATGATTTAGGTGACCTACACACATTTTAAAAAAGATATGTCCAGCAACAACATGAAGACAGGGGCAGCATATAAGTCAATACCAGAAGCATTTATTGACTGATCTGGGGAGATGGATTCCAGTTTCTGTGACAGATTATAAATAATCTCTGATGCCTTTGTTATATTAGCTTTTGGTTGAATGTACTGTCGTAGTAAATATATAATGTTATAGCTTGGTCTGACTAAAATCTTGTGCATGACCCATTTTGTGTTGGGCGTTTGTTTTCAATCAATGCTGTTCCTATCCTATAACAATGGACAAAAGAGTCCTATCTTGTCAGCCTTGTCAGCAGGTGGCCAAGGACAACACCCACGCCATAGGTCTCTCAGTTCTTCCAACTCACGAGTTCTTGCTCTGAGGACACACACACACACACACACACACACACACACACACACACACTCATCACTGATAACACACACACACACACACATCATCACTGTTAAACACACACACACACACACACACAAAAAATCCCCTCTCTTTAGGCTGAACATTTGAAGACAGAGAACCCGACTCAGAGCCAATGCAACAGTGGAGGGGACCTCGCCCAACTCATCAGGACCAATCAGAAGATCAGAACTACTAGATTCAACCTACATCATTTATTGTATAAAATGTCTGCACACAATGTTTTCGGGGCTCTCTTCTCCCTAAGAGTTTGACTGAACGAGTCCGTGCACGCGATTCCAGATATCTTTACCTCTGAATAAACTGCCTTTATTATACCATATCCACCCTGTCCAAAGTCTCTACTTGGTCTCAGTTCTCCAGTAAACTTGTGATTATCAACAGTACACAACGGTAACAAACAATTGGGGGAACTCACGGGGCAGATAGTAAGGTCGCAATGACACAGAAAGCAGTTCAATGTCGGGGTACAGAGTCGCTCTCTTACCAGGATCGCGGTCCGCTCTGACCAGGGTGAAGCCGGCCGGCTCCACTTCTCTGTCCGGGACTCTGTCATCCAGCCAAGTCTCCCAGCTGTATTGGGATTCCGCTGCCAGCAGCGTTTTCATTATTTAGTCCGTTCGTAGCGGGTATGTACACGATCAACAAGATCAGTCCAAAACCAACCACTGGAAATCCATGGTTGGCAGAATGTTTGTAAACTAAGTCTACAAATTAAAAACATAAAATAACGCCACACTGCAGGTCGCAACATAGACGCTGCTAGCCGCTATTGTCTTAGTTACGTTCATGGTTACGTCACGTATGACGAAAGCGCGTAAGTGCAAGCCCACAGACACCCATAGAGAATGTATTGAAAGCTTTGAAATTTGAAAAAAATAGATTTTACATGACAGGCTATGAGAGACTTCTGGGCGATTTTCAACTTGACTGAAATCGCCCCAAAAACGGGCGGGGCCATTTGAAGCACGACTTTAGCCTGATTTGACATTTAGTGGCTGGCAGATCAGACGTGAACACTGATAACTACTGTTGCCGTGATATAATTGATTAGAAAAAAAATCCCTTCCTTTTCCCGTTTGGCAGTGCGTCGCCCATATCGCCCTATTGAACAGGCCGTCCCTGGTCAGGGCGTGACACGTATGTACTGTATAAGGATAATGAAACTGTAAGACTGACATATTTCTCAACATTCTCACTATTGGAAACAAATGATAAAATAATTGTGCATGTCAAGTTTTAATCAAATACTGTATGGAAAATTATATTTACCCACTACTATTCTTTCTAACCAGCACTTCAAAAAGAACAGTTTGTATCTTTTATTTTTGCTATTGGATGAAATGGTAGTTAAAATGACTAAATGGAGCCTATCATTATCTGATGTACAGTATGGGTGACTAAACAAAATGTTCTCATGGTATTTCACAGAAAACTTAGATTTTCCATGAATGACTCAGGGGTGAAAGATGTGTGAAACCCCAATGAATGCACAATCTAAGGTCCTTAACATAAGATAGGGGGCATTACAAGTGTTATCAGTTTAGAGTTTTGTGCTTAGAGTTTTGAAAATATACAACTTACATCTAAAAATGTGCCAAAGTGATTGAAAAAAACAGTAAGATCCTACATCTGTAAGTGGATCACAGACGTTGTTCTTTGTTTGTCTTGTAGGAGATACTGATCTTGGTGATGCTGCTCTGTCTTATCTGTTCAGAAGAGTTTGAGTTAGCCTTTTGATGCAGTCCAGTCTCAAGAGTGAAATCATAAATTCAGATTTTAGAAATCAAATGTAGCTTTGCTCATGCAGTGTCCCTGAAGCGTTTTCAGTGACTTATGAAGGATTCACTCAAAGGGCATACAGTGTGTGTGTGTGTGTCATTGTATTCTCTGTGTGTGTCATCAGTAATTGATGTGGTTCCCAGTTGGTGTGGTATGGTAATTTGTCTCTAAGCAGCAGGGAATCATAGAATGAAAGCGCACAGGGCTTCACTCTCACTCTTGACTGCTGCAGCAGGCTTTCACTGCATACCACCAAAACAATAATTTGTTTGAAATGTTGAAAAAACACAAGCACACACACTCTTTGATATGACTATTGGTCTGTAGAGCACTCATCATGCCAGAGTTATAATTAAATGTTGCAACTGACTCTCATTTACAAGGCTCTCAGCACAGCAGTCGGAAAATGTGGAAACAAACCATTCAGACTCAGAAAAATAGATTTTTAGGGAGGGAAGAGCTGCCTCCCTCTACCTCTTCACTTGGTGACGTCTATAGACCCATTGTGATGGGGGGAAATCAATCCAGTTCCATATCGGGATATTCTTTTTGACGATATATCATTTTGACAATATCGCAATATTATTTATGCGCTAGTTGGCTGTACCTGCACAAAAAATCGCTTAGCTTGTTCTCCATCTTATTTTTAAATAGGGAGCCAATTTCTTTTCAGCACTTTTATTTCCATGACTGATCAAAATGTGTTTTTTCATGGCTCTCTTTTGTCCCTCTGCAGCAGACATATGCTGAGAAATATGTTTGGAACATCGAATCGCAATAAAATCATAGTATCGAATTGCAATACATATAGAATCATGAGAATCGCAATACATATCGTATCGGCACCTACGTATCGTGATAATATCGTATCATGAGGTCCCTGGCAATTCCCAGCCCTAGTTTATACCTGGTTCTAACATGCGTCCTTTGGCATGATCTTGTCCACATTCTGATTGTGCCCACATTTTTAGACAGGTGTAGACAATTAAATACGCACTGTGATCTGATTGTGATCAGATCTTCCTGACCATCTCTGGAGGTAGTCAGACACGCATTGTGTCTGGATGTGCAAGTGTAGACAGATCTGGACAGTGAAACCATTTAAATCATCATTATCCCACCCTCTAAAATCATTGACAGGTGGCACCATTCACTTATGCCATCAATATGTGTCTTAAAATAAATAAATAAATATTATTTGGAAAATATAGCAGTGAAATTATTTGCTTAAAGGGAAGGACCAGAAAATCTGGTCACAATGTAGACACAGTGGACAGATAAGAGACACGTTTTAAAAGTGTGGGCACAATCAGAATGTGGACAAGATCAGGACACAGGACCCATGTTAGCGCCAGGTAGAAACTAGGCTTATAATACATAGACATGTATTCTCATTGAAATTTATACGACTAAATGGAAGGTAAAGCGGTATGGTTGTGGTGATCTCGTTCCCTCCCTCTCTCTCTCAGGACCTGTCTGCTCTGCAGTGCGAGGTGTGTGTCCTGGTGTTCTCTGTGACGGACAGGCGTAGTTTCCACCGCACCGCCCAACTTCGCCTCCTCCTCAGGGAGATGCAGCCACAAACTCCCATCATCCTTGTGGGCAACAAGAGTGACCTGGTCCGTTCGCGTGAGGTCAGTGCTCAAGGTGAGGCAGATTGTCCCTCTCTTTGTTACAGCACAGTGGTAGAGTGGTCGCCCTTTGTCTCTGCAACCTTAACCTGCAGTATTGTATAGTGTATACCTTTCCCTATAGATGATATCTTCCTAAATATGCTCTCTTCTCTCATTGCCTTGTCCCTGCCTGCCATCTCCACCCAGTGTGTTGACAGGTTGAGTTATATGATGTATCTCTGCAGGGTACTGGGGTGCAGGGAGAAATATAGAAAGTTGTCACGGTTTCGGCCGAGGCTGCTCCTCCTCCTGGTTCGGGCAGGCTTCGGCGGTCGTCGTCCCCGGAGTACTAGCTGCCACCGATCGATGTTTCATGTTCGTTTGGTTTTGTCTTTATGTTGTACACCTGTGTCTTGTTAGTCCTCGTTAGTGTCCTATTTAGTTCTCGTTGGTTGTGTTTGTCTTTGTGTGTGATTGCTCTTCTGTTTTCGTGTTGGAGCTACGTACTTCCCTCCAGTGTTTTTGGAGAGGGTTTTCGCACATGTTAGTGCGCCGTTTGTTTGACGCCTGTGTGCGCCGTGATTTCGCCTTCGGGCTTATTGTGCTTATTTTCTACGTGATTATTGCACTAAAGTATTTTGGACTGAGCTTCTGCGTCCTGCGCTTGATTCATGCACCACACCCACCTTCAGCACCCCTTGACAGAATCACACACCAGAATGGAATCAGCAGGATCTGCAGTTACGCCTGAGTCGCTCGAGGAGCATGTCCGCGGCCAAGATGACCAGATACGACAACTGGGGACCGCTCTACAGGACGTCATCAACACCTTGCACCGATGGGAGGCCAGCGGGGTACCCACGCCTCCACCTACCCTGCCAACCCCATCGGCCGGTCCACCAGTCCCAGGTCCGGAACCTTCGGCTCTCGCTCCCGAGGGCGTATGACGGAACAGCTGCCGGGTGTCAGGGGTTCCTCCTGCAGGTGGAGCTCTACCTGGCCACTGTACACCCGGTGCCCTCGGGACACGAGAGCGTTTCCGCCCTCATCTCCTGTCTCACGGGCAAGGCGTTGGAGTGGGCTAACGCCGAGTGGAGGAAGATGGACGCCAACACCATCTCCTACGCCGAGTTCTCCCGTCGCTTCAAGGCCGTGTTCGACCATCCACCGGAGGGCAAAGCGGCGGGGGAGCGTCTAGTCCACTTGAGACAGGGGAGGAGGAGCGCACAGGCGTTTGCTCTAGAGTTCCGGACTCTAGCGGCGGACGCAGGGTGGAGTGAACGGGCCCTCATCGACCATTTTCGATGTAGCCTATGGGAGGACGTTCAACGTGAGTTGGCCTGCAGGGATACCCATCTTACCTTCGACCAGTTGGTCGATATGTCCATCCGTCTGGACACCCTGCTGGCCACCCGTGGACGTCCCGAGGGGGGTCCGTCCATTCCGCCCTCCGGCACCTCCGAGCCGAGCCCTATGGAGCTCGGGGGTGCCGGCGCTAGAGAAAGGAGGAGGAGGAGCCCGAGGGGGCCTGTCTCCTGCACCAAGTGCGGTCGTGGAGGGCACACTGCGGCCAGGTGCTGGGGAGGGTTCTCCGGGGAGAAGACGACAGGCCACGCACTGGGGGGCCTCCCAGGTGAGTAGACGTCCCACTTACCCAGAGCTTTCTGTTGCGCACTTTTGTATACCTGTTTGTTTTCCACAGGTTGCACCTCATTCCCAGCATAAGGCGCTAGTAGATTCAGGCGCAGCTGGGAATTTTGTTGATCGGAAGTTTTGTGTAGATTTAGGGATCCCTCTCCTACCTGTTGACAAACCTTTTCCCGTTCATGCCTTAGATAGCCGCCCGTTGGGGTCGGGGTTGATTAGGGAGATCACAGCGCCACTTAGGATGTGTGCGCAGGGGGGTCATGAAGAGACTATACAGCTGTATCTGATCGACTCTCCTGCGTACCCAGTGGTGCTGGGAATTCCCTGGTTAAGCACCCATAACCCTGCTATTTCGTGGCAACAGAGGGCTCTCGATGGGTGGTCTGCTCAGTGCGAGGGGCGATGTCTGGGTGTTTCCGTGGGGGCGACTTCGGTGGAAAGTCCAAACCAAGTGCCCGCACTGCACATTCCGCCTGAATATGGGGATTTAGCTCTCGTGTTTAGCAAGACTAGGGCGACGCAGTTGCCTCCTCATAGACAGGGGGATTGTGCGATTGATCTCCAGGCAGGAGCAGCGCTCCCACGGAGCCATGTGTATCCTTTGTCTCAAGAGGAGAGAAAAGCTATGGAGACTTACATAGCCGAATCTTTGAGACAGGGATACATTCGGCCCTCCACTTCTCCCGCCTCCTCGAGCTTCTTTTTGTGAAAAAGAAAGATGGAGGGTTGCGCCCGTGCATTGATTACCGTGGTCTCAATCAGATTACTGTGAAATACAGTTATCCACTCCCTCTGATTGCGACCATGACGGAGTCATTGCATGGAGCGCGGTTTTTCACAAAACTGGATCTCAGGAGCGCGTATAACTTGGTGCGCATTAGGGAGGGCGACGAATGGAAGACAGCGTTTAGTACCACGTCAGGTCATTTCGAGTATCTTGTCATGCCATATGGGTTGATGAATGCTCCATCAGTCTTCCAATCCTTCGTAGATGACATTTTCCGGGATATGCAGGGACAAGGGGTGGTCGTGTACATTGATGATATTCTGGTGTACTCGTCTACCCGAGCCGAGCATGTAACCCTGGTGCGTCGTGTATTGAGGAGGCTGTTGGAGCACGACCTATATGTCAAGGCAGAGAAATGTCTGTTTTTCCAGGAGTCGGTCTCCTTTTTGGGTTATCGGTTGTCCGCGTCAGGGGTGAGAATGGAGGTGGATCGTGTGTCCGCTGTGCGTAATTGGCAAACCCCAACCACTGTAAAAGAGGTGCAGCAGTTCTTGGGCTTTGCAAATTACTACCGGAGGTTTATCCGGGGTTTTGGACAGGTGGCAGCTCCCATCACGTCCCTTCCGGTGCGCCTGCAGTGGTCAGCTGATGCGGACAGGGCCTTTGGGAGACTGAAGGACCTGTTTACGTCGGCTCCGGTGCTGGCGCATCCGGATCCCGCATTACCCTTTCAGGTTGAGGTGGACGCGTCTGAGGCAGGTATAGGGGCCGTTCTCTCTCAACGGTCCGGCTCGCCACCTAAACTCCGCCCCTGTGCTTTTTACTCAAAAAAGCTCAGCCCGGCGGAGCGTAACTATGACGTTGGGGACAGGGAGCTGTTAGCTGTAGTTCAAGCCCTTAAGGTGTGGAGGCATTGGCTTGAGGGGGCTCAACACCCTTTCCTCATTTTGACTGACCATCGGAACCCGGAGTACATCCGGGCAGCGAGGAGACTGAACCCTCGCCAGGCTCGATGGAGTATGTTTCTCACCAGGTTCGTATTTAAAATCACGTACATCCCTGGGTCCCAGAATGGTAAGGCAGATGCACTGTCCCGGCGGTATGACACGGAGGAGAGGTCCGTTGAGCCTACTCCCATACTACCGGAGTCTTGCCTTGTGGCACCGGTGGTGTGGGAGGTCGATGCCGAAATCGAGCGAGCGTTGCGTACCGACCCCAGTCCTCCACAGTGTCCTGAGGGTCGGAAGTACGTTCCGCTCGAGATTCGGGATCGACTCATTTACTGGGCTCACACGTCACCCTCCTCTGGACATCCGGGTATTGGCCGGACAGTGCATTGCCTTAGCACTAAATACTGGTGGCCTACTTTGGCTAGGGATGTGAGGGTTTATGTCTCCTCCTGCTCGGTGTGCGCCCAGTGTAAGGCGCCCCGACATCTGCCCAGGGGTAAGTTACAACCCCTGCCCGTTCCACAACGACCATGGTCTCACCTCTCGGTGGATTTTGTGACAGACCTTCCCCTCTCTCAGGGGAATACCACCATCCTGGTCGTTGTGGACCGGTTCTCAAAGGCCTGTCGTCTTCTCCCTATGTCGGGTCTTCCTACTGCCCTACAGACCGCTGAGGCCCTATTTACCCACGTCTTTCGGCATTACGGGGTACCCGAGGATATAGTGTCTGATCGAGGCCCCCAGTTTACCTCCCGTGTTTGGAGAGCGTTCATGGAGCGTTTGGGGGTCTCGGTTAGCCTTACCTCAGGGTACCACCCGGAGAGTAACGGGCAGGTAGAACGTGTCAACCAGGATGTGGGTAGGTTTCTGAGGTCGTATTGCCAGGACCGGCCTGAGGAGTGGGCACGGTACATTCCCTGGGCCGAGATGGCCCAGAACTCTCTCCGCCACTCCTCTACCAACCTAACCCCCTTCCAATGTGTGTTAGGTTACCAGCCGGTTCTGGCACCGTGGCAGCAGAGCCAGATCGAGGCCCCTGCGGTGGATGATTGGATGAGGCGCTCGGAAGAGACGTGGAACGCTGCCCACCTCCACCTGCAGCGGGCCGTCCTTCGTCACAAGGCGAGCGCCGATCTGCACTGCAGTGAGGGGCCGGTGTACGCACCCGGAGATCGAGTCTGGCTCTCTACCAGAAACCTACCCCTCCGCCTGCCCTGCCGGAAGCTGGGTCGGCGGTTTGTGGGGCCCTTTAAATTCCTGAGAAGATTGAACGAGGTGTGTTATAGGTTACATCTACCTGTTGAGTATAAGAATATTAACCCCTCGTTCCATGTGTCTCTTCTCAGGCCGGGTGGTAGCTGGTCCACTCCAGGACAATGAGATAGGAGAGACTCCTCCGCCCCCACTGGACATCGAGGGGGCTCCGGCGTACACCGTTCGGTCCATCTTGGACTCCAGACGCCGGATGGGGGTCTCCAGTATCTCGTGGAGTGGGAGGGGTACGGCCCGGAGGAGCGGTGCTGGGTGCCGCGGAGGGACATCCTAGACCCATCTCTCCTGTCGGAGTTCCACCGGGACCATCCCGCGCGCCCCTGCTCCGCGTCCTCCTGGTCGCCCCCGAGGCCGGGGTCGGCGCACGGCTGGAGCCGCGCGGCCAAGGGGGGTACTGTCACGGTTTCGGCCGAGGCTGCTCCTCCTCCTGGTTCGGGCAGGCTTCGGCGGTCGTCGTCCCCGAGTACTAGCTGCCACCGATCGATGTTTCATGTTCGTTTGGTTTTGTCTTTATGTTGTACACCTGTGTCTTGTTAGTCCTCGTTAGTGTCCTATTTAGTTCTCGTTGGTTGTGTTTGTCTTTGTGTGTGATTGCTCTTCTGTTTTCGTGTTGGAGCTACGTACTTCCCTCCAGTGTTTTTGGAGAGGGTTTTCGCACATGTTAGTGCGCCGTTTGTTTGACGCCTGTGTGCGCCGTGATTTCGCCTTCGGGCTTATTGTGCTTATTTTCTACGTGATTATTGCACTAAAGTATTTTGGACTGAGCTTCTGCGTCCTGCGCTTGATTCATGCACCACACCCACCTTCAGCACCCCTTGACAAAAGTGGCACAGCACTTCAGCTGCAGTGCAGTGTGGGAGTATGGGGGGAGGGACTGTGCATGCTGAGAACTGTGCATGAGATACTGAGAACACACACATTCATCTAGATGTACATATCAACTGAGGATAAGGCTGTGTGGTGTGTTCAGAAGACCCACCTGAGCTTGGCTGTATGGTCACCAAAACCTATAACACACATGTACACAAAACTCTCTGTCTTTCAAACTGTCTCTCTTTCACCCCCACCGTCTGTGTGTTGTGTGTTGCTCCAGACTGCAGCTCCTCAGGCCTGGCTGTTTTGGGTTTATGTTATGAGTGTTGTGTAACCTCAGAGCCATGTGGCCTTTGACTTATTATGAGGCAGAGAGCAGAGCAAGGCATTCTGCTTAATTACTTTCACAGTCACTGGGTAAAAACTCCCTTCCTTCTCGCTTTATGCTATAGCTGAACGAGCATGCTCAGAAGAAAAAACATGAACCATACTGGTTCTCTCTTCCTCTGCTGTCAGGGATAATTTAACCTCTCTAATTAACAAATAAGGTTTTAATTAGGACAAATTTGGGCAATTGCTTCTCACCATCTTTCATCATCTAGCTTCTCATTCCCCGTGATTTCTGTGTTGCACTCTTGCGCTCGATCTTTTATATGTGCTTTTTTGTGTGTGTTTATCCTGGGGATAGTAGTCTGCAATGACACAATAAATCCAGAGAGGCAGGGATGTTTATATTGTAGTGTTTCTGAGGTCAACCAGAGGGGAGCTGGGCTGAGTCACAGCACAATGAGAATAAGAGGTGCTTCATCATGTAACTAATATGGATGAACCTGTGACAACAGCACATCACCGTGTACCCAATCTCATCCGAAATGCTCTCATCCTAAATGGGTAATGCGTTTACCACTGACAACTGTGCTTATTCATGGGTCTCTCTCTCTCTCGCTTTCTCTCAGAGGCCTTCACCAGTGCTACTCTGTTTGACTGTCTGTATGTGGAGATGTCAGCCTCCCTGGACCACCGCACGGTGGAGCTCCTGGAGTCTGCTGTGAGGTTAGCCAGAGGCCTCAGCCCGGTGCCCCCAGGGACCTATGGGCACGACATGGCTGGCGGCCTGGTGAGCATCACCCACCGGGCCAAGCGTTTCCTCACTAGCCTGGTCCCACGCTACCCTCGCGAGAGGGAACGAGACGGGGGCAAGTTCTTCAGACAGAAGTCCCGCTCCTGCCATGACCTGGGGGCCCTGTGATCAGGGATAAGGGAGGGATAGAACGAGCGAGGTATAGAAAGAGAGAGGGGTGGCTAGAGAGCGAGCAAGAGGGAAATAGCATGTAAGCAATTGCAAAATAGAGAGAGGGATCCAAAGAGGTAAATGATGGTGAAGAGAAAAGTGAGTGTGAAAGTGAGTGATGAGAGGAGGATACAGTAATGGAGGATGACACATGCATGAAGCAGAGAAGACCATGAAGAGAGAATGGTGGACATATCTGGGTTGATTCATGTAGAAATGTTGTAGTGGAAAACCATAGAGAATAGAGAATTAGCTGTTGAACCCCTGTAAATACAACGCTAAGCATCATACTGCAGTTGTGGGACTGATTCTCCATCTCCGTTCCGATGTGATGTCATTGAGGGCCAAATAAAACACTTTTAGAAGTCATGAGAAAGGAAGGTGACTCTTTTTTATCTGGTTATGTGTCTCTGTGTGTTGTGATACAGTTGAGAGACTTCACAGCCCAGAAACTTAATTGAATGCTTTTTGCAAGTGCAAGAGAGCAATCACAGTAGCAGCCCTGGTTTAACATGGTTTTCACAGTGTTTCAGGTTTTGACGATTCATTTGATTTTTTGAGTATACAGACAATCTTGTATCCATGGGGATACAGAGAGGGGGTAGATAAACAGCCAGAGAGAGAGACAGAGAGAGACTAAATTTAGAGAGGGCATAAGATAGAAGGATGGAGGGGATGGAGAATGGAGCCAGGATTTATTGTATGTAGAGTGATCATTGCCAGCTTACTGTTGTCAAGGAGACATAGAATCTTTGTGCCATATGCATTTTGTGTTCAACATTTTCCCATACAAAATTAGGGTACACTTGGAGGGGAATTAATTAGATTTCAGAATGTGTTTATTTTGGCGAGGAGTGCCAGAAAGCACTTTGTCAGATATCAGTATCACACAGCATCACTCTACTACCCTTAGTTCCACTCTCCATTCAATCCCACTCACACCCACACTATTGAAGAGCAAGCAGAGTATATCATCATGGGTCTTCCTATCATTGTCATGGACTTCATCAAAGAGAATGGTAGAACACTTCTGTAATCAGGAAGAAACAGTTTGGAAAATCACCCCCTTTAAATCGTGGCATGAAATCATATTTTATCTGTGACTCATTCCCCTGGCTCCAAACCCCTGGCTGGGAGCAGTGGGGGTGGATACTAGATACTGGATACCTGGAACAGGCAACAGGCTCCCCCCTGTGGTCAGATAACACACTGAACCAGCTACTTTTTTGTCTTAGAATACCTTTTCTACTCAAGACTACTAAAGTAGCAGATGTAAAAGAAATGCCTGAGCGGAGTCCCCACATCTGGTTTTCAGGGGAAACAGAAGCAAAGATGGTGGATAACGATGGTCATGGCTAGAAGGGATCCTTTTGTCAAATTAACAAATTACTTTTTTTGCATTTAGCTAACCTTAACCTTTTTCCTAACCTTAACCTACTGTTTACCATTGAAAAAAATGAAAAGGTTCTCTGTGTAAGTGGGCGTTTCCTCTCTGAATCTCCCAGCAAAATTAGACTACATTTAGGCAATTTTTTATATGTGTATTTCACAATGTTGATGTAAAAATCGGAGTATAACGCTTGTATGGATGTCAACCCCAATATACTGTATGTTCATGTAATCTTCACCAATCAACTGCATTACAGTTAAAAACGACTTTGACTACCACCACTGATTTCTGTATGCTAGCTATGCTACCAGCATACAGTTTTTTTTTTTAAATCGCTTTGGTAATATTTTCACAATGGTAAACGTTAGGTTAAGGTTAGCTAAAATCCAAAAAGTAATTTGTTAATTTGACAAAAACTGGATCCCTTCTAGCCATGTCCATCGTTATCCACCATCTTTGCTTCTGTTTTCCCTGAAAACCGGATGTGGGGACTCCGCTCAGGCAATTCTTTTACATCTGCTACTTTAGTAGTCTTGAGTAGAAAAGGTATTCTAAGACAAAAGAGGACATGACAGGACTTCTTGTTTCTCAAGAATCTGATAGAAAGAGTAAAGGAGGAAGAACGTGATCTATATAAACCCAGTGATGTGTCTAGGTAGGTATTGCTCCTGAGTCACACTCAGAACCACCTCTTCAGTTCTTAAGATATTGTCTTGAATCTAGGTTGTGCCTTCAGATTTCGAGAAAATTAACAACTAAATAATAATTTTTCACTTCGCTCATTGACTTCTCAAACCCCAAACCCCGGCCCACCTGATCTGCTAAGTCTGCTTCGCAAGCGTTCCCGGAAGTCTGGCAATGTTGCGTCGCTGGGTTTAGAAACTCTATGACCAAGCTCTGAATCAAGGTCCTGAATTCATACTGTCCAGTATCAATTTATCCTGTAGGTTTTTCCAGGACCATAGCCCGTAAAAACAAAACACTGGTTTTCCAATGTCTGTGCATGGATATGAGATTTTGAGAAGTAACCAATCCTGTGAACAAGCTGCTAAAATTCATAAGAAGGGAGGTAAGGTGGGAGCTTCTGATGAATGGCCAGATACAAGTGCTGTAACCTTCTTCTGGTTTAGTGAGATCCAGCTTACACTCTGGTGTATAACACAATGGTGGGTGAGACACTCAGTATTAGTAATAAAAGAGCACATGATAAACTATGTCAAAATTGAACACATAATGTGGAGGTAGCAGCATGCATACATACAGTCACATCTGAAATTATTGGCACCCTTGTCTCCCGAGTGGCGCAGTGGTCTAAGGCACTGCGATGCAGTGCTAGCTGTGCCACTAGAGATCCTGGTTCGAATCCAGGCTCTGTCGTTGCTGGCTGTGACCGGGAGACCCATGGAGCGGTGCATAATTGGCCCAGGGTAGGGGAGGGAATGGCCGGCAGGGATGTAGCTCAGTTGTTAGTGCATGGTGTTTGCAACGCCAGGGTTGTGGGTTCGATTCCCATGAGGGGCCAGTATGAAAAAAATAATGTATGCACTCACTAACTGTAAGTCGCTCTGGATAAGAGCGTCTGCTAAATGACTAAAATAAAGATGAGCAAAAAATACTGAGCTATAGGCCTTTTGTATTTAATTTGATAGTAAAACAATTAATCAGATAAATATATTTTATTTAACAAGTAAAAAAACAAATCTCAAAAAGATGGGTGACAAATGTATTGGCACCCCTAACAATTCTTATGAATAAAATTAACAAAATGTAATCTGCATTACCATTCTACTTTTTTAAGTTAATCTCAGTTTAAGGAACTGTCTTGTGGCCTTTAATGGCTTCCTGTTTCACTGGGGTTTAAAAATGAGGTAACGCATGTCAAATCCATTTGTCATCCATCACCATTGGGAAAGGCAAAGAACTCAGAAAATGAAAAGAGACAAATGGTTGTTGATTTTCATAAATCAAGCATTGGGTACAAAAACAACAACTGAAAAACTAAATGTACCACTTACCACTATTATGTCAACAATTAAAACCACAGAAACAGTGGTAAACTTGCCTGGTAGAGGACCCAAGTATATCTTGTCTCCACGCATGGTGAGGAAGATGGTTTAGGAGGCAAAGAAGAGTCCAAGGGCCACAGTTGAAGAATTACAGAACTTGGTTGCATCTTGGGGTCACCAAGTCTCCAAATCTGCAATTAGACGCCACCTCCATGCCAATAGGCTATTTGGAAGGGTTGCCATGAAAAAGCAACCAACAAATGTAGATGCCTGGAGTTTGCTGAACGGCATTGGCACTTGATTTGGAACTGGGTGCCATGGTCAGATGAAACAAAAATAAAGTTATTTGGCCATCACACCAATGGTGGGTTTAGCCTTGAAAGAAGGATCTATATGAAGAAAATAACCTCATTCCTATTACTGTAAATATGGTGGTGGATCTTTGATGTTATGGAGCTCTTTTGCTTCCACTGGTCCTGGGGCCTTAGTTAAGGTCAACGGCATCATGAACTATACCAAGTATTGGGACATTTTAGCCAAAAACCTGGTTGCCTCTGCCAGGAGGCTGAAACTAGGCTTTAAGTGGATCTTCCAGGAAGACAATGACCCCAAGCACACATCAAAATCCACAAGGGAATGGTTCATTGACCACAAAATCAACATTTTGCAATGGCCATGTCAGTCTCTGGACTTGAACTCCATTGAAGACTTGTGGTTTGAATTGAAGAGGGCAGTCCATAAGCGCAGACCAAAGGATATCAAGGATCTGGAAAGATTTTGTATGGAGGAATGGTCTAAGATCCTTCCATCGTTCAATCTCATAAAACATTATAGAAAAAGGCTAAGTGCTGTGATCCTCGCAAGGGGAGGATGCACAAAGAATTGAAAACAGGGGTGGCAATAATTTTGACACATATATTTTAGAGATTTGTTTTTATTACTCTTTTTTTCTGAGCAATTGTATTAATATAACATTTTATTATTTTCCTATTTTTTGAGCATACAATATAGCTCAGCATTTGTATTATCTATTTTATACAGTGTTTTTTGCTTTATCAAGGGTGCCAATAATTTTGGATGTGACTGTACAACACATTACATTGCCATAGTCAATTATGGGTAGGAAGGTGGCTTGTACAAGTATTTTCTTAATGTACTATGAGGGAAGGGTCACTGCCGCGTTGGTTCTACTTTTGGCAATAAGCTTTTGTATTTAATTCCATTGTCCTCCAAGTGTTGCTGAATCTCCCCTGGATTTAATTTAAGCCCCCCCCACCCCACCGCCCCCAAAAAGAACAAAAAAATAAGTTGGACTTTCAGTTTCTTCGAAGACAGTTTATCATCTAACCATTGTACATGCTGCAAGTCTTCAAGCAAGAAATTCAGTCATTTGACAAAAAAGTCACTGCCCAACTGCCCACACAACTGAAAATAACTGCCCAGTTGTCATAAACTTTACAGTCAATTCAGATAAATGTCAAATTGCACTCTCATCTTATCATATAAAGTGATTTCCACTTCCAATTGTATGTTTTATCTCAAATGGACCACTCCATACAGGTAATAACAACTGATGACAATTAGATTGAATATGTAAGCCTAATGTACAGCAGTCAAGTTCTGAAACTTTGGCAACAACTTGTTTTTCATCAGAGTCATATCATGATGAAAAACAGCATACGATTAATCCTTATCAGGACATGACAGGACTTCTTGTTTCTCAAGAATCTGATATAAAGAGTAAAGGAGGAAGAACGGGATCTATATACAGTTGAAGTCAGAAGTTTATATACACCTTAGCCAAATACATTTAAACTCAGTTTTTCACAATTCCTGACATTTAATCCTAGTAAAAATTCCCTGTCTTAGGTCAGTTAGAATCACCACTTTATTTTAAGAATGTGAAATGTCAGAATAATAGAGAATTATTTATTTTAGCTTTTATTTATTTCATCACATTCTGAGTGGGTCAGAAGTTTACATACACTCAATTAGTATTTGGTGTTCTATAGGATTGAGGTCAGGGCTTTGGGATGGCCACTCCAATACCTTGACTTTGTTGTCCTTAAGCCATTTTTCTACAACTTTGGAAGTATGCTTGGGGTCATTGTCCATTTGGAAGACCCATTTGCGACCAAGCTTTAACTTCCTGACTGATGTCTTGAGATGTTGCTTCAATATATCCACATAATTTTCCTTCCTCATGATGCCATCTATTTTGTGAAGTGCACCAGTCTGTCCTGCAGCAAAGCACACCCACAGCATGATGCTACCACCCCAGTTCTTCACGGTTGGGATGGTGTTCTTCAGCTTGCAAGCCCCCCTTTTTCCTCCAAACATAACAATGGTCATTATGGCCAAACAGTTCTATTTTTGTTACATCAGACTAGAGGACTTTTCTCCAAAAAGTATGATATTTGTCCCCATGTGCAGTTGCAAACCGTAGTCTGGCTTTTTTATGGTGGTTTTGGAGCATTGGCTTCTTCCTTGCTGAGCGGCCTTTCAGGTTATGTCAATATAGGACTCGTTTTACTGTGGATATAGATACTTTTTTACCTGTTTCCTCCAGCATCTTCACAGGGTCCTTTGCTGTTGTTCTGGGATTGAATTGCACTTTTCGCACCAAAGTACGTTCCTCTCTAGGAGACAGAACGCGTCTCCTTCCTGAGCGGTATGACAGCTGCGTGGTCCCATGGTGTTTATACTTGCGTACTATTGTTTGTACAGATGAACCTGGTACCTTCAGGCATTTGGAAATTGCTCCCAAGGATGAACCAGACTTGTGGAGGTCTACAATATTTTTTCTGAGGTCTTGGCTGATTTCTTTTGATTTTCCCATGATGTCAAGCAAAGAGGCACTGAGTTTGAAGGTAGGCCTTGAAATACATCCACAGGTAGACCTCCAATTGACTCAAATGATGTCAATTAGCCTATCAAAAGCTTCTAAACCATGACATCATTTTCTGGAATTTTCCAAGCTGTTTAAAGGCACAGTCAACTTAGTGTATGTAAACTTCTGACCCACTGGAATTGTGATACAGTGAATCATAAGTGAAATAATCTGTCTGTAAACAATTGTTGGAAAAATTACTTGTGTCATGCACAAAGTAGATGTCCTAACCGACTTGCCAAAACTATAGTTTGTTAACAAGAAATGTGTGGAGTGGTTGAAAAACAAGTTTTAATGACTCCAACCTAAGTGTATGTAAACTTCCGACTTCAACTGTAAACCCAGTGATGTGTCTAGGTAGGTATTGCTACTGAGTCACACTCAGAACCACCTCTTCAGTTCTTAAGATATTGTCTCGAATCTAGGTTGTGCCTTCAGATTTCGAGAAAATTAACAACTAAATAATATTTTTTTCACTTCGCTCATTGACTTCTCAAACCCCAAACCCCGGCCCACCTGATCTGCTAAGTCTGCTTCGCAAGCGTTCCCGGAAGTCTGGCAATTGTTGCGTCTCTGGGTTTAGAAGCTCTATGACCAAGCTCTGAATCAAGGTCCTGAATTCATACTGTCCAGTCTCAATTTATCCTGTAGGTTATTCCAGGACCATAGCCCGTAAAAACAAAACACTGGTTTTCCAATGTCTGTGCATGGATATGAGATTTTGAGAAGTAACCAATCCTGTGAACAAGCTGCTAAAATTCATAAGAAGGGAGGTAAGGTGGGAGCTTCTGATGAATGGCCAGATACCAGTGCTGTAACCTTCTTCTGGTTTAGTGATGTCCAGCCAACACTCTGGTGTACAACACAATGGTGGGTGAGACACTCAGTATTAGTAATAAAAGAGCACATGATAAACTATGTCAAGATTGAACACATAATGTGGAGGTAGCAGCATGCATACATACAGTCACATCTGAAATTATTGGCACCCTTGTCTCCTGAGTGGCGCAGTGGTCTAAGGCACTGCGATGCAGTGCTAGCTGTGCCACTAGAGATCCTGGTTCGAATCCAGGCTCTGTCATAGCCGGCCGTGACCGGGAGACCCATGGGGCGGCGCACAATTGGCCCAGGGTAGGGGAGAGAATGGCCGGCAGGGATGTAGCTCAGTTGTTAGAGCATGGTGTTTGCAACGCCAGGGTTGTGGGTTTGATTCCCATGAGGGGCCAGTATGAAAACAATTATGTATGCACTCACTAACTGTAAGTCGCTCTGGATAAGAGCGTCTGCTAAATGACTAAAATGTAAATGTTAAATAAAGATGAGCAAAAAATACTGAGCTTTAGGCCTTTTGTATTTAATTTGATAGTAAAACAATTAATCTGATAAATATATTTTATTTAACAAGTAAAAAAAACAAATCTCAAAAAGATGGGTGACAAATTTATTGGCACCCCTAACAATTCTTATGAATAAAATTAACAAAATGTAATCTGCATTACCATTCTACTTTTTTAAGTTAATCTCAGTTTAAGGAACTGTCTTGTGGCCTTTACTGGCTTCCTGTTTCACTGGGGTATAAAAATGAGGTAACGCATGTCAAATCCATTTGTCATCCATCACCATTGGGAAAGGCAAAGAACTCAGAAAATGAAAAGAGACAAATGGTTGTTGATTTTCATAAATCAAGCATTGGGTACAAAAACAACAACTGAAAAACTAAATGTACCACTTACCACTATTATGGCAACAATTAAAACCACAGAAACAGTGGTAAAATTACAGAACTTGGTTGCATCTTGGGGTCACCAAGTCTCCAAATCTACAATTAGACGCCACCTCCATGCCAATAGGCTATTTGGAAGGGTTGCCATGAAAAAGCAACCAACAAATGTAGATGCCTGGAGTTTGCTGAACGGCATTGGCACTTGATTTGGAACTGGGTGCCATGGTCAGATGAGACAAAAATAAAGTTATTTGGCCATCACACCAATGGTGGGTTTAGCCTTGAAAGAAGGATCTATATGAAGAAAATAACCTCATTCCTATTACTGTAAATATGGTGGTGGATCTTTGATGTTATGGAGATGTTTTGCTTCCACTGGTCCTGGGGCCTTAGTTAAGGTCAACGGCATCATGAACTATACCAAGTATTGGGACATTTTAGCCAAAAACCTGGTTGCCTCTGCCAGGAGGCTGAAACTAGGCTTTAAGTGGATCTTCCAGGAAGACAATGACCCCAAGCACACATCAAAATCCACAAGGGAATGGTTCATTGACCACAAAATCAACATTTTGCAATGGCCATGTCAGTTTCTGGACTTGAACTCCATTGAAGACTTGTGGTTTGAATTGAAGAGGGCAGTCCATAAGCGCAGACCAAAGGATATCAAGGATCTGGAAAGATTTTGTATGGAGGAATGGTCTAAGATCCTTCCATCGTTCAATCTCATAAAACATTATAGAAAAAGGCTAAGTGCTGTGATCCTCGCAAGGGGAGGGTGCACAAAGAATTGAAAACAGGGGTGCCAATAATTTTGACACATATATTTTAGAGATTTGTTTTTATTACTCTTTTTTTCTGAGCAATTGTATTAATATAACATTTTATTATTTTCCTATTTTTTGAGCATACAATATAGCTCAGCATTTGTATTATCTATTTTATACAGTGTTTTTTGCTTTATCAAGGGTGCCAATAATTTTGGATGTGACTGTACAACACATTACATTGCCATAGTCAATTATGGGTAGGAAGGTGGCTTGTACAAGTATTTTCTTAATGTACTATGAGGGAAGGGTCACTGCCGCGTTGGTTCTACTTTTGGCAATAAGCTTTTGTATTTAATTCCATTGTCCTCCAAGTGTTGCTGAATCTCCCCTGGATTTAATTTAAGCCCCCCCCCCCCCCACCGCCCCAAAAAGAACAAAAAATAAGTTGGACTTTCAGTTTCTTCGAAGACAGTTTATCATCTAACCATTGTACATGCTGCAAGTCTTCAAGCAAGAAATTCAGTCATTTGACAAAAAAGTCACTGCCCAACTGCCCACACAACTGAAAATAACTGCCCAGTTGTCATAAACTTTACAGTCAATTCAGATAAATGTCAAATTGCACTCTCATCTTATCATATAAAGTGATTTCCACTTCCAATTGTATGTTTTATCTCAAATGGACCACTCCACACAGGTAATAACAACTGATGACAATTAGATTGAATATGTAAGCCTAATGTACAGCAGTCAAGTTCTGAAACAACTTGTTTTTCATCAGAGTCATATCATGATGAAAAACAGCATACGATTAATCCTTATCAGGACATGACAGGACTTCTTGTTTCTCAAGAATCTGATATAAAGAGTAAAGGAGGAAGAACGGGATCTATATACAGTTGAAGTCAGAAGTTTATATACACCTTAGCCAAATACATTTAAACTCAGTTTTTCACAATTCCTGACATTTAATCCTAGTAAAAATTCCCTGTTTTAGGTCAGTTAGAATCACCACTTTATTTTAAGAATGTGAAATGTCAGAATAATAGTAGAGAATTATTTATTTTAGCTTTTATTTATTTCATCACTGTCACGATCGTCGGGAACAGAGGACCAATGCGCAGCGTTGAATGCAAACATATTTATTTAATCTGAAAGACAACACGAACAAAACGATAACGTGACGTCCTTAGCTCAAACACAACCTACTAGGAACACGGAACAAGATCCCACAAACACTGAGGGAAAACAGACTGTTTAAATATGGTTCCCAATCAGAGACAACCAGCAACAGCTGACACTCGTTGCCTCTGATTGGGAACCACTCTGGCCAACGTAGAAATATAAGACCTAGAATGGAAAACAAAGAGCACAAAACATAGACTCTACACACCCTGGCTCAACATAAAAGAGTCCCTAGAGCCAGGGCGTGACAATCACATTCCGAGTGGGTCAGAAGTTTACATACACTCAATTAGTATTTGGTAGCATTGCCTTTAAATTGTTTATCTTGGGTCAAACGTTTCGGGAAGCTTTCAACAAGCTTCTCACAATAAGTTGGGTGAATTTTGGCCCATTCCTCCTGACAGAGCTGGTGTAACTGAATCAGGTTTGTAGGCCTCCTTGCTCGCACACGCTTTTTCAGTTCTGCCCACAAATGTTCTATAGGATTGAGGTCAGGGCTTTGGGATGGCCACTCCAATACCTTGACTTTGTTGTCCTTAAGCCATTTTTCTACAACTTTGGAAGTATGCTTGGGGTCATTGTCCATTTGGAAGACCCATTTGCGACCAAGCTTTAACTTCCTGACTGATGTCTTGAGATGTTGCTTCAATATATCCACATAATTTTCCTTCCTCATGATGCCATCTATTTTGTGAAGTGCACCAGAGCATGGCGTTTGCAACGCCAGGTTTGTGGGTTCGATTCCCATGAAGGGCCAGTATGAAAAATAATGTATGCACTCACGAACTGTAAGTCGCTCTGGATAAGAGCGTCTGCTAAATGACTAAAATGTAAATGTAAAATAAAGATGAGCAAAAAATACTGAGCTATAGGCCTTTTGTATTTAATTTGATAGTAAAACAATTAATCAGAGAAATATATTTTATTTAACAAGTAAAAAAACAAATCTCAAAAAGATGGGTGACAAATTTATTGGCACCCCTAACAATTCTTATGAATAAAATTAACAAAATGTAATCTGCATTACCATTCTACTTTTTTAAGTTAATCTCAGTTTAAGGAACTGTCTTGTGGCCTTTAATGGCTTTCTGTTTCACTGGGGTATAAAAATGAGGTAACGCATGTAAAATCCATTTGTCATCCATCACCATTGGGAAAGGCAAAGAACTCAGAAAATGAAAAGAGACAAATGGTTGTTGATTTTCATAAATCAAGCATTGGGTACAAAACAAACAACTGAAATACTAAAGTTACCACTTACCACTATTATGGCAAGAATTAAAACCACTGAAACAGTGCTAAACTTGCCTGGCAGAGGACCCAAGTATATCTTGTCTCCACGCATGGTGAGGAAGATGGTTTAGGAGGCAAAGAAGAGTCCAAGGGCCACAGTTGAATAATTACAGAACTTGGTTGCATCTTGGGGTCACCAAGTCTCTAAATCTACAATTAGACGCCACCTCCATGCCAATAGGCTATTTGGAAGGGTTGCCATGAAAAAGCAACCAACAAATGGAGTTTGCAAAATGACATTGGCACTTGATTTGGAACTGGGTGCTGTGGTCAGATGAGACAAAAATAAAGTTATTTGGCCATCACACCAATGGTGGGTTTAGCCTTGAAAGAAGGATCCATATGAAGAAAATAACCTCATTCCTACTACTGTAAATATGGTGGTGGATCTTTGATGTTATGGAGCTGTTTTGCTTCCAATGGTCCTGGGGCCTTAGTTAAGGTCAACGGCATCATGAACTATACCAAGTATTGGGACATTTTAGCCAAAAACCTGGTTGCCTCTGCCAGGAGGCTGAAACTAGGTTTTAAGTGGATCTTCCAGGAAGACAATGACCCCAAGCACACATCAAAATCCACAAGGGAATGGTTCATTGACCACAAAATCAACATTTTGCAATGGCCATGTCAGTTTCTGGACTTGAACTCCATTGAAGACTTGTGGTTTAAATTGAAGAGGGCAGTCCATAAGCGCAGACCAAATGATATCAAGGATCTGGAAAGATTTTGTATGGAGGAATGGTCTAAGATCCTTCCATCGATCAATCGCATAAAACATTATAGAAAAAGGCTAAGTGCTGTGATCCTCGCAAGGGGAGGGTGCACAAAGTATTGAAAACAGGGGTGCCAATAATTTTGACACGTATCTTTTAGAGATTTGTTTTTATTACTATTTTTCTCTGAGCAATTGTATTAATATAACATTTTATTATTTTGTCATTTTTTGAGCATACAATATAGCTCAGCATTTGTATTATCTATTTTATACAGTGTTTTTGCTTTATCAAGGGTGCCAATAATTTTGGATGTGACTGTACAACACATTACATTGCCATAGTCAATTATGGGTAGGAAGGTGGCTTGTACAAGTATTTTCTTAATGTACTATGAGGGAAGGGTCACTGCCGCGTTGGTTCTACTTTTGGCAATAAGCTTTTGTATTTAATTCCATTGTCCTCCAAGTGTTGCTGAATCTCCCCCGCCTCGCCCCCAAAAAGAACAAAAAAATAATTAGTTTATTAGTCTATTAGTTTCTTCAAAGACAGTTTATCATCTAACCATTGTACATGCTGCAAGTCTTCAAGCAAGAAATTCAGTCATTTGACAAAAAAGTCACTGCCCAACTGCCCACACAACTGAAAATAACTGCCCAGTTGTCATAAACTTTACAGTCAATTCAGATAAATGTCAAATTGCACTCTCATCTTATCATATAAAGTGATTTCCACTTCCAATTGTATGTTTTATCTCAAATGGACCACTCCACACAGGTAATAACAACTGATGACAATTAGATTGAATATGTAAGCCTAATGTACAGCAGTCAAGTTCTGAAACAACTTGTTTTTCATCAGAGTCATATCATGATGAAAAACAGCATACGATTAATCCTTATCAGGACATGACAGGACTTCTTGTTTCTCAAGAATCTGATATAAAGAGTAAAGGAGGAAGAATGGGATCTATATACAGTTGAAGTCAGAAGTTTATATACACCTTAGCCAAATACATTTAAACTCAGTTTTTCACAATTCCTGACATTTAATCCTAGTAAACATTCCCTGTTTTAGGTCAGTTAGAATCACCACTTTATTTTAAGAATGTGAAATGTCAGAATAATAGTAGAGAATTATTTATTTTAGCTTTTATTTATTTCATCACTGTCACGATCGTCGGGAACAGAGGACCAATGCGCAGCGTTGAATGCAAACATATTTATTTAATCTGAAAGACAACACGAACAAAACGATAACGTGACGTCCTTAGCTCAAACACAACCTACTAGGAACACGGAACAAGATCCCACAAACACTGAGGGAAAACAGACTGTTTAAATATGGTTCCCAATCAGAGACAACCAGCAACAGCTGACACTCGTTGCCTCTGATTGGGAACCACTCTGGCCAACGTAGAAATATAAGACCTAGAATGGAAAACAAAGAGCACAAAACATAGACTCTACACACCCTGGCTCAACATAAAAGAGTCCCTAGAGCCAGGGCGTGACAATCACATTCCGAGTGGGTCAGAAGTTTACATACACTCAATTAGTATTTGGTAGCATTGCCTTTAAATTGTTTAACTTGGGTCAAACGTTTCGGGTAGCTTTCAACAAGCTTCTCACAATAAGTTGGGTGAATTTTGGCCCATTCCTCCTGACAGAGCTGGTGTAACTGAATCAGGTTTGTAGGCCTCCTTGCTCGCACACGCTTTTTCAGTTCTGCCCACAAATGTTCTATAGGATTGAGGTCAGGGCTTTGGGATGGCCACTCCAATACCTTGACTTTGTTGTCCTTAAGCCATTTTTCTACAACTTTGGAAGTATGCTTGGGGTCATTGTCCATTTGGAAGACCCATTTGCGACCAAGCTTTAACTTCCTGACTGATGTCTTGAGATGTTGCTTCAATATATCCACATAATTTTCCTTCCTCATGATGCCATCTATTTTGTGAAGTGCACCAGAGCATGGCGTTTGCAACGCCAGGTTTGTGGTTTCGATTCCCATGAGGGGCCAGTATGAAAAATAATGTATGCACTCACTAACTGTAAGTCGCTCTGAATAAGAGCGTCTGCTAAATGACTAAAATGTAAATGTAAAATAAAGATGAGCAAAAAATACTGAGCTATAGGCCTTTTGTATTTAATTTGATAGTAAAACAATTAATCAGAGAAATATATTTTATTTAACAAGTAAAAAAACAAATCTCAAAAAGATGGGTGACAAATTTATTGGCACCCCTAACAACTCTTATGAATAAAATTAACAAAATGTAATCTGCATTACCATTCTACTTTTTTAAAGTTAATCTCAGTTTAAGGAACTGTCTTGTGGCCTTTAATGGCTTTCTGTTTCACTGGGGTATAAAAATGAGGTAACGCATGTAAAATCCATTTGTCATCCATCACCATTGGGAAAGGCAAAGAACTCAGAAAATGAAAAGAGACAAATGGTTGTTGATTTTCATAAATCAAGCATTGGGTACAAAACAAACATCTGAAATACTAAAGTTACCACTTACCACTATTATGGCAAGAATTAAAACCACTGATACAGTGCTAAACTTGCCTGGCAGAGGACCCAAGTATATCTTGTCTCCACGCATGGTGAGGAAGATGGTTTAGGAGGCAAAGAAGAGTCCAAGGGCCACAGTTGAATAATTACAGAACTTGGTTGCATCTTGGGGTCACCAAGTCTCTAAATCTACAATTAGACGCCACCTCCATGCCAATAGGCTATTTGGAAGGGTTGCCATGAAAAAGCAACCAACAAATGGAGTTTGCAAAATGACATTGGCACTTGATTTGGAACTGGGTGCTGTGGTCAGATGAGACAAAAATAAAGTTATTTGGCCATCACACCAATGGTGGGTTTAGCCTTGAAAGAAGGATCCATATGAAGAAAATAACCTCATTCCTATTACTGTAAATATGGTGGTGGATCTTTGATGTTATGGAGCTGTTTTGCTTCCACTGGTCCTGGGGCCTTAGTTAAGGTCAACGGCATCATTTACATTTTACATTTTAGTCATTTAGCAGACGCTCTTATCCAGAGCGACTTATAGGAGCAATTAGGGTTAAGTGCCTTGCTCAAGGGCACATTTACATCATTTAGCAGACGCTCTTATCCGACTACAAATTTGTGCATTCACCCTATAGCCAGTGGGATAACCACTTTACAATTATACTATTTTATTTTTATTTTTTTTGGGGGGGTAGAAGGATTACTTTATCCTATCCCAGGTGTTCCTTAAAGAGGTGGGGTTTCAAATGTCTCCGGAAGGTGGTGAGTGACTCCGCTGTCCTGGCGTCGTGAGGGAGCTTGTTCCACCATTGGGGTGCCAGAGCAGCGAACAGCTTTGACTGGGCTGAGCGGGAACTATGCTTCCGCAGAGGAAGGGGAGCCAGCAGGCCAGAGGTGGATGAACGCAATGCCCTCGCCTGGGTGTAGGGACTGATCAGAGCCTGAAGGTACGGAGGTGCCGTTCCCCTCACTGCTCCATAGGCAAGCACCATGGTCTTGTAACGGATGCGAGCTTCAACTGGAAGCCAGTGGAGTGTGCGGAGGAGGGGGGTGACGTGAGAGAACTTGGGAAGGTTGAACACCAGACGGGCTGCGGCATTCTGGATGAGTTGTAGGGGTTTAATGGCACAGGCAGGGAGCCCAGCCAACAGCGAGTTGCAGTAATCCAGACGGGAGATGACAAGTGCCTGGATTAGGACCTGTGCCGCTTCCTGTGTAAGGCAGGGTCGTACTCTCCGAATGTTGTAGAGCATGAACCTGCAGGATCGGGTCACCGCCTTGATGTTAGCGGAGAACGACAGGGTGTTGTCCAGGGTCACGCCAAGGCTCTTCGCACTCTGGGAGGAGGACACAACGGAGTTGTCAACCATGATGGCGAGATCATGGATTGGGCAGTCCTTCCCCGGGAGGAAGAGCAGCTCCGTCTTGCCAGGGTTCAGCTTGAGGTGGTGATCCGTCATCCATACTGATATGTCAGCCAGACATGCAGAGATGCGATTCGCCACCTGGTTATCAGAAGGGGGAAAGGAGAAGATTAGTTGTGTATCGTCAGCGTAGCAATGATAGGAGAGGCCATGTGAGGATATGACAGAGCCAAGTGACTTGGTGTATAGGGAGAAAAGGAGAGGGCCTAGAACTGAGCCCTGGGGGACACCAGTGGTGAGAGCACGTGGTGCGGAGACAGCTTCTCGCCACGCCACTTGGTAGGAGCGACCGGTCAGGTAGGACGCAATCCAGGAGTGAGCCGCGCCGGAGATGCCCAGCTCGGAGAGGGTGGAGAGGAGGATCTGATGGTTCACTGTATCAAAGGCAGCAGACAGGTCTAGAAGGACAAGAGCAGAGGAGAGAGAGTTAGCTTTAGCAGTGCGGAGAGCCTCCGTGACACAGAGAAGAGCAGTCTCAGTTGAATGACCAGTCCTGAAACCTGACTGGTTTGGATCAAGAAGGTCATTCTGAGAGAGATAGCAAGAGAGTTGGCTAAAGACGGCACGCTCAATAGTTTTGGAGAGAAAAGAAAGAAGGGATACTGGTCTGTAGTTGTTGACATCAGTGGGATCGAGTGTTGGTTTTTTGAGAAGGGGTGCAACTCTCGCTCTCTTGAAGACGGAAGGGACATGGCCAGCGGTCAAGGATGAGTTGATCAGCGAGGTGAGGTAGGGGAGAAGGTCACCGGAGATGGTCTGGAGAAGAGAGGAGGGGATGGGGTCAAGCGGGCAGGTTGTTGGGCGGCCTGCAGTCACTAGTCGCAAGATTTTATCTGGAGAGAGAGGGGAGAAAGAAGTCAAAGCATAGGGTAGGGCAGTGTGAGCAGGACCAGCAGTGTCATTAGACTTAACAAACGAGGATCGGATGTCGTCAACCTTCTTTTCAAAGTGGTTGACAAAGTCATCCACAGAGAGGGAGGGGGGATTCAGCAGTGAGGAGAATGTGGCAAAGAGCTTCCTAGGGTTAGAGGCAGATGCTTGGAATTTAGAGTGGTAGAAAGTGGCCTTAGCAGCAGAAACAGATGAAGAAAATGTAGAGAGGAGGGAGTGAAAAGATGCCAGGTCGGCAGGGAGTTTAGTTTTCTTCCATTTCCGCTCAGCTGCCCGGAGCTCTGTTCTGTGAGCTCGCAATGAGTCATCAAGCCACAGAGCTGGAGGGGAAGACCGAGCCGGCCGGGAGGATAGGGGACACAGAGAGTCAAAGGATGCAGAAAGGGAGGAGAGGAGGGTTGAGGAGGCAGAATCAGGAGATTGGAGGGAGAAGGATTGAGCAGAGGGAAGAGATGATAGGATGGAAGAGGAGAGAGTAGTGGGAGAGAGAGAGCGAAGGTTGCGGTGGCGCGTTACCATCTGTGTAGGGGCAGAGTGAGTAGTGTTGGAGGAGAGCGAGAGAGAAAAGGATACAAAGTAGTGGTCGGAGACATGGAGGGGAGTTGCAGTGAGATTAGTAGAAGAGCAACATCTAGTAAAGATGAAGTCAAGCGTATTGCCTGCCTTGTGAGTGGGGGGATGGTGAGAGGGTGAGGTCAAAAGAGGAGAGGAGTGGAAAGAAGGAGGCAGAGAGAAATGAGTCAAATGTAGACGTGGGGAGGTTGAAATCCCCCAAAACTGTGAAGGGTGAGCCATCCTCAGGAAAGGAACTTATCAAGGCGTCAAGCTCATTGATGAACTCTCCAAGGGAACCTGGAGGGCGATAGATGACAAGGATATTAAGCTTAAATGGGCTAGTGACTGTGACAGCGTGGAATTCAAATGAGGAGATAGACAGATGGGTTAGGGGAAAAATTGAGAATGACCACTTGGGAGAGATGAGGATTCCTGTGCCACCACCCCTCTGACCAGATGCTCTCTGGGTATGCGAGAACACATGGTCAGACGAGGAGAGAGCAGTAGGAGTAGCTGTGTTTTCAGTGGTAATCCATGTTTCCGTCAGCGCCAGGAAGTCGAGGGACTGGAGGGTAGCATAGGCTGGGATGAAGTCAGCCTTGTTGGCGGCAGAACGGCAGTTCCAGAGGCTGCCTGAGACCTGGAACTCCAGGTGTGTGGTGCGTGCAGGGACCACCAGGTTAGAGAGGCAGCAGCCACGCGGTGTGAGGCGTTTGTGTAGCCTGTGCGGAGAGGAGAGAACAGGGATAGGCAGAGGCATAGTTGACAGGCTGCAGCAGATGGCTACAATAATGCAGAGGAGATCGGAATGAAATGAACTAAACAATCATGAACTATACCAAGTATTGGGACATTTTAGCCAAAAACCTGGTTGCCTCTGCCAGGAGGCTGAAACTAGGTTTTAAGTGGATCTTCCAGGAAGACAATGACCCCAAGCACACATCAAAATCCACAAGGGAATGGTTCATTGACCACAAAATCAACATTTTGCAATGGCCATGTCAGTTTCTGGACTTGAACTCCATTGAAGACTTGTGGTTTAAATTGAAGAGGGCAGTCCATAAGCGCAGACCAAATGATATCAAGGATCTGGAAAGATTTTGTATGGAGGAATAGTCTAAGATCCTTCCATCGTTCAATCTCATAAAACATTATAGAAAAAGGCTAAGTGCTGTGATCCTCGCAAGGGGAGGGTGCACAAAGTATTGAAAACAGGGGTGCCAATAATTTTGACACGTATCTTTTAGAGAGTTGTTTTTATTACTATTTGTCTCTGAGCAATTGTATTAATATAACATTTTATTATTTTGTCATTTTTTGAGCATACAATATAGCTCAGCATTTGTATTATCTATTTTATACAGTGTTTTTGCTTTATCAAGGGTGCCAATAATTTTGGATGTGACTGTACAACACATTACATTGCCATAGTCAATTATGGGTAGGAAGGTGGCTTGTACAAGTATTTTCTTAATGTACTATGAGGGAAGGGTCACTGCCGCATTGGTTCTACTTTTGGCAATAAGCTTTTGTATTTAATTCCATTGTCCTCCAAGTGTTGCTGAATCTCCCCCGCCTCGCCCCCAAAAAGAACAAAAAAATAATTAGTTTATTAGTCTATTAGTTTCTTCAAAGACAGTTTATCATCTAACCGTTGTACATGCTGCAAGTCTTCAAGCAAGAAATTCAGTCACTTGACAAAAAAGTCACTGCCCAACTGCCCACACAACTGAAAATAACTGCCCAGTTGTCATAAACTTTACAGTCAATTCAGATAAATGTCAAATTGCACTCACATCTTATCATGTAAAGTGATTTCTACTTCCAAATGTATGTTTTATCTCAAATGGACCACTCCACACAGGTAACAACTGATGACAATTTTTTCATCAGAGTCATATGATGATGAAGAACAGCATACGATTTTATCCTTATCAGGACATGACAGGACTTCTTGTTTCTCAAGAATCTGATAGAAAGAGTAAAGGAGGAAGAACGTGATCTATATAAACCCAGTGATGTGTCTAGGTAGGTATTGCTCCTGAGCCACACTCCGAACCACCTCTTCAGTTATCCATCAGATTCTCATCTAACAACCTCTTCAGTTCACCATCAGATTCTGAATCCAACCAGGCGAGTAGTCTTCTTCTAATTGTCTTATTCATCCAGATGTGTTATCTTTATGAATCTTCTCTGTCCCATTCACCCTCTCTATATATCTGCTTTTTACATTTGAATACTTGATGACAATGGTTTAAAAGTGTAAGTTCACAGATCACAAAAATCACATTTTCTTTAGTGTACGGTTCATAAAATAATTATTCTGTTTCTCACAGCTGCAGCAATGGGAAATAAAGGAACCCACATTGCCAATGCAACAAGTTACAACATTCAGATTTTCTACAAAAATTCAGAGTTGAAACTCCAAGACATCACTGTGGCCATTGGTGGAGAAGTCTGTGTAGGGACTACGGACACCCATGTCAAAGCTACAGGAGAAGCAACGTTGAACTTCATTCGCGATAAAGAAATTTGCACCCAAATCATCCCAGCGAGAGATTACATCACCTGCCCTGGCTTCGAAACCATGTATGTTACTGCGTACGAAGGCAAAAATCTTCTCTTCGCAAACTACAAGGCGGCTAATTCCATTGGCCAGCCTAAATCCTTCATCATCACCTCCAACCGTTCCATCAAGTATGCCAAGTCAGGTGCGATCTGGGTGGATGAACAGGAAATAAATCACAAGCCTATAATCACATATTATGATAAGAACGAAGGTACTGACATTAAACCCACAGAAGAAAGGGGAGTACAGAAATCTTAAACATAATATATATTCTGGAATCCAAGCCAGAGATTTGCCTAAAGCCTATGTTTTTAAAAATATCAAGATGATCTTGCATTCTGTCTGTGATTTTATCACCACTTGGAAGTCTTGCTAATAAAATTTGAGGAAACCTTACTGTGTCATTTATAAAAGCTAACATTGGTTGTTTTAAATGTGTTACTCCATAATAATGTCCAACATCAAATATATTATTGCTAAACATTACCAAACTTTCAAAATACTTACTATATATACAAAAATATGTGGACACCCCTTCAAATGAGTGGATTCTGCTATTTCAGCCACACCTGTTGCTGACAGGTGTATAAAATCGAGCACACAGCCATGCAATCTCCATAGACAAACAGTGGCAGTAGACTGGCTTTACTGAAGAGCTCAGTGATTTTCAACATGGCACAGTCATAGGATGCCACCTTTCCAACAAGTCAGTTCGTAAAATTTCTGCCCTGCTAGAGCTGCCCAGGTCAACTGTAAGTGCTGTTATTGTGAAGTGGAAACGTCTAGGAGCAGCCGCTAAGTGGCAGGCCACACAAGCTCACAGAACAGGACTGCCGAGTGCTGAAGCGCGTAAAAAAAAAAAATTGGCCGTCCTCAGTTGCAACACTCACTACAGAGTTCCAAACTGCATCTGGAAGCAACATCAGCACAATAAATGTTCATAGGGAGCTTCATGAAATGGGTTTCCATGGCCAAGCAACCCCACACAAGCATAAGATCACCACGTGCAATGCCAAGCGTCTGCTGGAGTGGTGTAAAGCTCGCCGCTATTGGACTCTGGAGCAATGGAAATGCGTTCTCCGAAGTGATGAATCACACTTCACCATCTGGCAGTCCGACGGACAAATCTGGGTTTGGCAGATGCCAGGAGAACGCTACCTGCCCAATGTATAGTGCCAACTGTAAAGTTTGGTGGAGGAGGGATAATGGTCTGGGGTTGTTTTTCATGGTTCGGGCTAGGTCCCTTAGTTCCAGTGAAGGGAAATCTTAATGCTACAGCATACAATGACATTCTAGACGATTCTGTACTTCCAACTTTGTGGCAATAGTTTGGGGAAGGTCCTTTCCTGTTTCAGCATGACAATGCCCCCGTGCACAAAGTGAGGTCCATACAGAAATGGTTTGTTGAGATCGGTGTGGAAGAACTTGACTGGCCTGCAGAGCCCTGACCTTAAATCCATCAAACACCTTTGGGATTAATTGGAACGCCGACTGCGAGCCAGGCCTAATCGCCCAACATCATTGCCTGACCTCACTAATGCTCATGGCTGAGTGGAAGCAAGTCCCTGCAGCAATGTTCCAACATCTAGTGGAAAGCATTCCCAGAAGAGTGGAGGCTGTTATAGCAGCAAAAGGGGGGGGACCAACTCCATATTAATGCCCATGATTTTGGAATGAGATGTTCGACGAGCAGTTGTCCACATACTTTTGGTCATGTAGTGTATACTGTAAATGAAATAGAAAAACATAGTAATCTAAAACACAGATGTTTATACATATGAATCACTTTATTAAGGGAATGATTAGAGGAATGTGTTGTAGGGCTGATTTTACAGTTGGTAAACATTTCATTAGACATAACACACGGCAAGGCAGTGACCCTTCACAGTGCCCATCTTGGAGAGGCCTGGCAGGGTCTGAAATGGTACAGTACAGGGGGCTCCTCACAGGCTGCAGGCCTGCAGCTTCTTGTCAGCCTGCTTCAGAGACACCCAGGTGTTGAGCATGGAGGCCCGCAGTTTGGACCACACCAGGTGGTCACTGAGCCCAAAGATCTGAGCTGCAAACTGGGCTGCAGCATCAGGGGAGAGGACTGTGGAGCAGCCAAGACCTGTGGGAGAGAGGAGCAATCAGGGTTAGGGTAAACACACAGATTCATTTCCGGGATAATTACCATACAGTACTGTACACACACAGCAAGACAGACCGCATGGAGGGATGTACTCACCACTTGGCATGCGAAGGGATGACCAGATGTCCTGTGCCCCCCAGTCAGGGGTGATAGGAGGGCAATTGATGACTGGGTAGGCGGTGTTTCCTGACATCACTGGACCAAGGCCGTTGCTTCTGCCCGCCACAGCCACAAACACAGTCGGTACTCCATCCCCTGGGAAAATACTGCATATTAGCCCATCCATACAGAAGAGCCAAATCATGATTTATAAAATGTTATATTAGATAGGTGTTATAATGTTAGCCAGTATACTGCGCAGTTACTAATTTTTTTTACATTTTAGTCATTTAGCAGATGCTCTTATCCAGAGCGACGTACAGTTAGTGAGTGCATACATTTTTCATACTGGCCCCCCATGGGAATCGAACCCACAACCCTGGCGTTGCAAGTGCCATGCTCTACCAACTGAGCTACAGGAGGCTCCACATACCGAGCCATTATTCCAAATGTATGTACCACAATCTTCCACTTTTAATAAACATAAGCAAGCAATGTCTTGTACAATCTATGTAGAGAGGGGTAGCTATGTTTTTAGGGGTTAACAGTAAGGTTAGGGCTATAAGGCTGAGTTCAGCCCACCTTCGTATTCAGCTTTGATGTGAAGAGTCTCGTCTGGTCCTTTGTGTGCAGAGGTGACTCGGAGGACACAGGAAATTCCGTAGGAGCCACAGGCCTTCCTGATCTTCTCACAGTGGGCCAGGTCAGAGGTGGAGCCCATCAGAACCACCACTCTGCCACTGGCCTTGGGCTCCAGCAGAAGCTAGGGACACACAGACACCCCGTCAGCCTCCACTGAATGCCCGGCCTAAACTATTTCACTATGGGCTGTACTTGTACCGTGTCTCTGTGTGTGTCATGTGACAGATTAAAACAAACTGGGTTAAGTTGACAGAGGATGTGAGGGAGTATACATTTCTGAGATTACTAGAGTTGATCAAAGACTGGTCACAAAATGTTGAGCTATTTTAAAATGCTGGGATTCACGTGAGAATCCCATCATGTCTAGGTTATAACAATGGAAAATTGCTCAATCAACAGACAATTTAATGTTAAACTACACGATCCTCTATCATTATGGTATGTTGATTCAATACAAACTAGTGGCTGTCCTGATAAGAGTCACAGCTAGTCGGCTCTTGCTATTTTAGGCTAAAGAGCACAGGACTAGTGGGATACACAAGGCTAGCCTACCTTCACTCTTTCAGAGACCCACTCAAAGTTCTTCTTCACCATCTGCATGGCTTCAGGAGTCACCTCCTTCAGGTCCCGGTACACCTGCAAAGGAGAGGAGAGCACACAGGTTTACACTACAGCTAACGTGGTGTAACTCAAAATCTGAGGTGGTTAAATAATGGCAACATTAGCATTTTTCCATAAAGGGATGGCAGGATAGGAGCATTGGACAGAGCTATGCAGGAGATCATCTCACCTGTTTGTCTTTCTGCTGACTCCGATCTCCTGCTGGCCACAGCCTCCAGGAATCATTGTCAATCACGTCAGCAAGCACAATCTCTTTGGTGCTCACATTCACACCAAACTCAATCTGTCAACAAACAGTCAAAGGAATGCATGTTAAAAGGCCCCATAATGGGTTCAGAACTTTCAGAACTAACTAAGAACAAAACATGGTCCACTTTGTTACCTCCCCTGACCATCTGAGGGTGGCGCTGAGCCACATACCTTCATATCCACCAGCGTGCAGTTCTGGGTGGCCCAGGCCCTCTCCAGAACCTCAAAGATGGCCACAGTGCTGCGGTTCATGATGTCCACCTCACAGAGGCCGATGGTGAGCCCAGCCAGAGAGAACTTAGTCTCCAGCAGCTGCTCCTCTGACCACTGAGGGTCATTGTTGGCGTCATCCTGAGACAAACAAATAGTGACCAAGATTTCAGACATTGATGTAAACTGTAGAACATGGCAATATTTGTATGAAGGTGGATGAGTTGCTGATGGATGATGTACCTAACTTTCAATGTTTTCACGAGTGGAAAATGAATGTGTACAAATTAGGCAGGTAGATTGGATTATCAAAGAGAGGATAAATCCACTTTTTCTACTGGGCATGATTGGACAGATACAAATATACACAAACACCTTGAAGAACATCTCCATTTTCAGAGGGGAGAACCTGTAGCCCTCCTTGACGCCAGGGTTCCTCTTGAGGAAGGATCCGGTGGCCACCCTGCGACAGACCCACTCGATGGGGATCATCTCACAGTGGACCGCCACGAACGCCGTCTCCGACTGCTGCCTCACAAAGGCTGTCTTGATGCCTGAGGTATAAAAAGAACACCACGAGGACTTACTCAGCCATCGGTGATTAAACAGCAGCACTACTTCAGCTATGAAGGAAGCCAATTATCAGTCAATCAGGGAAGCCATTGTCTTAGATGATGGTGAGGAAAGGGGGCTGGGGTGGGTCACATTCGGTTTGATTTAAAAAAGCATGTTCCGAGTCACAAGGAATGAATTTCCACAGTTTGGCTTACATCATGAGGGACACATGGGATGCACTTACCCCCATTTATTTTCAAATTGCTGCAATATGGAGAGTAATTTCTTAACAGGGAGTGTTTAATAATGGACTACTGTGATCTCAAGGTCAAAATACAGGAATGCAACATGACCTGGATACACAGGACAGCTGCCCACGGTGGTCAGTTATAGACAGAACAACACTCACTAATCATAGCTGTTTGATTGAATTCTAGCCTGTGGACAAATGCATTCATGAACGTTTGCACACTTTACTGACCCAGGGTCAGACAATATAGATTTCTCACAGAACCATAAAGCTTTAAAATTGATAACAGAACATTACGAATATGGCTGTATGGGGAGGACACATCTAAACTAGTTATCACACTCACCCACACATAACCAAACGAAACATTAGCATTAACTAACCACAATCATGAATGATAATTGAAAACAGTGTAGCCAGAAGACCCACCCGCTTCCTGCAGCAGCTTGAAAACACAGCTCGTGGTTCTGTTTGCTATCGCGGCCTTTCCCTCCATCTGGTCCTTCCTCACCGCATTCCCGGCTGTGATTTGATCCTTCGACTGGACCAGAACATGGCCTGGCTCATCCGCGAGCTCGAAGATCTGCTTGGTCTTGCCCTCATTTAGTTTCTGTCCAAGTTTCAGCTCTTTAACAACAACAACAGAAAGCAGAAAAACACCAGTGAGCCACCCTAAATCGACGCTGAAACACTTATTTACGGGAAACGCGGGTTTACAGTGGAATCAAATTATATTGTCACTTCGACTATCAATCTGACTTCATGCAGTTTGAAACTGAAGAAAAATGAAACCATACCTGATGCAGGCGCCATGTTGGTAGATAATCTGAAACCCTGAAAAATAAAGCAAGTAAAGTTAGATGAAATCAACAGTGTGGGAAATGTACACCAAAAATATATTAGTTTCATCTAGAATTCTCGCGACTTTACCTGCAACTCGTGGAGAATTCAGTGCAGAAAGTGGAATGCGCTTCAGGAGTCACGACTGACTTTCAGAATCCAGAAAAGCCAATTACAACTCAGCATCGATTCAGGAATAACCAATTATAGTAATGTAGGCCTCACCACGTGGGGGAAAACGTTTTTTTTTGGCTGCTGCTCATCTCAATATATCAGCGAAACACGGGCATAGTTGTAAGATAAGTGTCTTTGGTTTTTACTTAGTATCTATTGAATACTTAAAAATAAATATAATTGAACTTTATCACCAAAAAACAGGGTGAATGATTGCATATCGGTTCTCAGTCAAAGTCCTAATCGATATTTGAGTCTGTACTACTTTCGCAATTTGATACGCAGTATTCCGTCTGTTGTCAGGGGATGTCAATGAAGTACCCCATTTTGTATCCCTGTAGGTTGAGCCAGTTCGTGTAGCGGTAGCTCTGTTGTCAACACGTGGCTAGTGTTTGTGCGTGGAGATACACGCAGTGTGAAGTAGACAAGCACGGGAAGCCCAGGGATTGAAGAATGAGCGAGTTCGAAGAATCTGGCATCGGAGAAGAGTGCGGAGTTTTCGGATGTGTTGCAGCAGGAGAATGGCCAACACAACTAGAAGTTGCCCAAGTGTTAACTTTGGGACTTGTGGCGCTACAACATAGGTGAGTTTATGTTTTCTAGCGAGCAAATGTATATAGGGTCCTTGAAACTTTTGTATAGTCATCCGCTAATCACAAATGCCCACTATCTTGCCCATCATTAATTAGCTACACTGCTATAATGCTTACAACTTTAATCACTTAAAAAATGCATTGTAGTGGGCAATGTCTCAAAACAACATGGAGGTGTGACGTCAAACGTTCCACGAGCATGGCTTTGCTACAAGTGTTACATTGTTTCCGGTGAAAGTATAGAGATCTCTGGACGTCCTTGGATTCCAGACTGCTACATTTCTCCAATGCAGACTCAACTCAATGTCTTTCGTAAACTTTCAGACTCCTATTGTATACAACAGTCAATTGGTTACAATGATGTTAACATCATTTTTAACATTCGGAGTTGATTAGGCCTACCTGTTTTTGTCGGGCTGAGACAGAGGCTGCCATTGAGCAGACTGAGTTGATCTCTATAATGGGAATGTATTGGTCCTCCTCCAATTTGCACTGGAAGTCAATACTCTCAGCACAGCTGCCCCCAGTATCATGTCTCTTCACAATTCTACAGGTATCTAAAGAAAACAAGGATTCAAGAGGACTAATACATCAGAGATTGAGTTGAGGTTAAATGCCTTCATCATTGATTAATCAATCACTTTTTACTAAGTGTAGAAGTCTGAGACACATGATGTACAAAATACGCTATCCTGCACAGATTCTTGACCTTGGTCCTCTCAAGTTGATTGTGCTGATGTGTTCTGAGAGAATATTTCAAAATGTATACTAAAGAATGGGCAGATTGCAATCTTCAGTTTACTGATAACACTGTTCTGCGTTTTGAGCACATGGATACACAGAATCCAAATTGCGGTTTTGTAAAGAAGGCTGGTGTTTTTGCCCATTCTCAGCAGTTTCCTGATTCCTCTCACTAACCCACTTTCCCATGATTAGATTAGGAGTCTTATTAGTAAGTCACAGGACTGACTCACACCGTCCATCATTAGTCTGTTACTGAGCCTTTGGTCGCGTGTGGATTTTAAAACGAGATGAGACAAAATTGTTGAGGGAGGAGGTACAATTTCAAACCTTGATCCAACGCTTTCCTTTTCAGCCCTCTTTTTGCAGTCAGATCCTGTCTTTTATCGGTCTCAGCATTGTCTGTAAGGAACACAGAGGCATGACATCACTGTTAATGCACAATATCAGAACCTATTTTCCTCCACCAGGTTCTACTGGCTCCAACTACCAGCTTTGGGGCCAATGGGTTTTATTTTTGATGTTATAAATTAGCTTGTTTATAGGCAACAAAATAGATGTGGGATATGTCTGAAGATGTAATGGCTTGCGTTGCGGTGTTTGATAAAAATGTTTACATGGTCACCACTAAATTATTTGGAGTGACCTTAGGTTGATCTACAATGGCTATCGGAGTCACTTTCTTACCTGTGTGTGTTTGTTTGTCCTCATTCCTGGGGATAAGTTCATAGATTTGAGCTGTGTAAGAGTTAACTGGATGAGTCATGGCATCTGTGTCATCCTCATACCTAATCATGGCCCCGGCCAAAATGGGGCCAGCCTCTGCTTGTTTCTCATATCCTATGGCAGGTCCACTATCCGACCTGGTCAAAATGGCATCCACCTCGTCATAGAACCTCATAAGACGGCGTGGGTCTGTGCTGTCAGCCCTGCCCCTCTGTAGGGAGCGATACAGGTACTTGAGGTTCTTGTATTTGGTGTGACACTGCTTCCAGTCGCGCTCCACCCCCTGCTGCAGTAGCCGGCGGGAGATCTGCACAAAGATGTCCCTCTTCCTGGTGGAGCTCTCCAGCTGCCTGCACACGCCCTCCTCAGACCACACCTGGATCAGAGCACGCACCTCCTGGTCACTCCAGTTCCGTCCTGTGTCGGACACCGTTACCACATGGAATTGCTCGGAGCTAGATTGATTCAATGGTGATAGATGGGCTCCTAGGATGGGAGACAGAATGCAGAAGAGAGTGAGCATAAGCAATCATGCCAAGCCCATGTACTGCACAGCATTTCAGAAGGCTTTTCTGCTGTAGGTTATTTGAATTCACATACCTGATTCCCTTTGGTTTTGGTCTGTGTCCAGCTCATAATCGTCACTATTGTCATCTGAAAGATGCATTGTTCTAGAAGTTTTAAAAGTAGGACTAGGCAATGTATTCATTCAGTATCTCATCACCATCTGTAAACTTGTAGTATTTAAAAAAAATTAAAACCTCACCATGGTCTATCTCAATGACCAGGTCTCCTTTGGGTTCTTTAGACTGAGTCTGGCCTTCCAGATGTCCCAGCTTCCCAGCTCCCTGGTCCCCTTCAGGTCCTCTCTGCATATCCTGGTCCCCATCCTCTCCCCTGTCCAGCACTATGGCCTCTACCTCATCAAAGAACTTAATGTACCTTCCTGGGCCACTGCTCCCTGCAGCGGCCTGTGCGCTCTTGGCTGTCTTGTACTCATACTTGAGGTTCTTGTATTTAGTGCGGCATTGTTTCCAGTTGCGCACCACTCCGAAGCCTCTCTGCATGCGGCGGGCCATCTCCTGGAAGATGGCCTTGTTGCGTAGCGTTCCTTTGAGGCGTTGGCGGATGTGGCGGTCAGACCAGACACACAACAGAGCTCGCACCTCCTCATCTGTCCAATGGCGGCCCCCCTCAGGGCCCAAGTATTGGGCATATGGGAGAGCCCCGCGAAGAATCTGACACGGGCCTCCTTAACAAACACACACATTTTTAAAGGATGTCAATCAAGGGATCCATTTTTGATATTGTCTGTTACTGATACTCTGGTTTATTTAGATTCAGTTTAACCCTTTTTCTAGGCTAATGGTATGTGACTCCAGTTATGTCTGAGTCAACATCTTGGTCATGAAGCGGCCTCTTATCTAAATGAGGGATACCTCAAAGATTATTTTAATTAAACTACTGCTGTGTATACTAAACAACTTCTCAGCCAGTACACTGTTCCTGTAACTCCCAGTTACCTTCCTGTATTGTGACTGAGGAAGAGTGAGCCTCTTTCTCACTGGTCAGATCCTCCTTTTCCTCCCAATCACTTTGATTCATTTGGGCGTCCATCATGGCTGCTGCCCCCTGCCTGTAGTTGGTGGATGTGCCTGGCTGTTCAGCCTTCCTGCCCAGCAGTCCCAGCCTCCTGCACTGGGCCTGGCACTCCCTCCAGCCATGCAGCACATTCAACCCTTTCAGCTGCTCTGATATGCATTCAAATGTGGCTCTGCTGCATACACCTGAATGCTGAGCTGCTCCCAGCTCCCCCCACACTGACAGAAGAGCCAGCACCTCCGCTTCCCCCCACTGCCCTGCTGCACCGGTCTCCTCTACCTCTACAATCTCTTCCTCTTCACCTCCTCTTTGTCTCCCAGCTCCTTTCTCCATGTTTGAGCTGACCTGGAAACGCTTCTTTCTCTCCCAGCCCCCCTTCCTCTGGTGCCTGGTTCCCTAGGCAACCAGGCGGTTAAGCCAAGAGGAACGCCCACCGAATCAAAGCAGCCTCACTACTGGCTTAAGCTGTGTGGTGTGGGGGAGGGACAGACTGTAATCCGAGAAGCAGCTTGGCAAATCGGCTGAGGCTGCAGCACAAGGCCACTCCATATAAGGCAACTCCACTGCAGAGACACATAGCCCATCATTTTTCCCTCAGTCTACAACACTTCTCTTTTACCAAACCGGTTAAGTCTGCCCTAAGGCAGTATACATACAGAAAAGCTAGCCTCAAACATGTTGCATCAAGCAAATTGGCTGAAGTGTAGAACCTAAATGTTATTCAAGCAATTTATTTGTCTTTGTTTATTTAGGGGTCAGGAAAGTGCCGGAATCGTCACAAGTAATGGAGTCAACCCACCAACGTACAACACCCTCAAGGTAAAAATGTGTGACATACAGAACCATTCAGTACGAAAACATGAAAGAGAAACATGGCTATCATCACACTCATTCCAGATAATGATGATTACTCAACGTGTCCTCTGACTCACTCAACATCAGTGTCCTCAAACTAAACACAATACCACCACCCCTCCCCAAAAACACATTAACACATTAACAAAAGTCTCAGATGGGGAGGGAACATGATGTACAGAAATAAGACAGCAGTTATATCATCACGTTAAAGCTTTACTAATCACATTTAGGCTACATGTGTGTTATTGTTCTGATTTGGTATGTCACTTCCCTTCACAGGGGATGGGGTTAGTGAACAATGCCTTTCCACCTGAGGACCTTCTGAAGCTGCGCTATGGTAACCTGGGCATCGGGCACACACGCTACTCCACCACGGGCATCTCTGAGCTGCAGAACTGCCAGCCCTTTGTGGTGGACACACTGCACGGCAAGATAGCTGTGGCACACAACGGGGAACTGGTCAACGCAGCTGCACTGCGTAAGAAGGTGGGCCATGCTGTCATATCCAATGACTGTGTGCATTTGTTTATATTGTAGTTGATTATTGTGTATTTGTGTATAAGCATACATAACTGTGTGTGTATGGCAGGTGATGCGTCACGGCGTGGGCCTCTCCACCAGCTCAGACAGTGAGCTCATCACCCAGCTGCTGGCTCTGACTCCGCCCATGGAGGAGCTGGATGCCCCTGACTGGGTGGCCAGGTCCGTTCTATGGCCTTCTATTCCATTCCAATAATGCCCCATCTCTTTTACCCCCTGTAAAGCTCATCTTGATTGATTGTTTATTCTCCACTGCAGGATAAAGAACCTGATGCATGAGACCCCTACATCCTACTCACTGCTGGTGATGTACACAGATGTGATCTATGCTATCCGTGACCCGTATGGAAACAGACCCCTCAGCATCGGACGCCTCGTCCCCGTTTCTAAACTCCACACTGCAGGTGTTTTTGGTCCTTCCTTAGCGCTGCATGGTATTTGTGTATCTTTGGCTTGTGTATTTTTTTGATTTAACTATAATGTACAAGCAGAGTTAATAATCTATGTAAAGTTAGTCAAATATATTGGCACACTTGCACTTTATAATGGAGTACAAAGGAGCAGAATTATGTTTTCTCTTTTCTAAACTGGTTGAATGGATATTTTTACCCTGTAGGCACTTGCTACTTACCACAGGTAAGATAAATTACACATAAATGCCTCCAACCAAATTATGATCCAGGCATTTTTTTTACTTAAGTGAAAAATCTCAATTTTAGTTAACATTTTATTTATATTTGGTCCTGTGCAATTGTAAATCAAACAAATACTTGTGTGAACACAAGGGTGCCAATATATTTGACCTCAACTATATACATACAGTTGAAGTCGGGAGTTTACATACACCTTAGCGAAATACATTTAAACTCAGTTTTTCACAATTCCTGGCATTTACTCCTAGTAAAAATTCCCTGTCTTAGGTCAGTTAGGATCACCACTTTATTTTAAGAATGTGAAATGTCAGAATAATAGTACAGAGAATGATTAATTTCAGCTTTTATTTCTTTCATCACATTCCCAGTGGGTCAGAAGTTTACATACACTCAATTAGTATTTGGTAGCATTGCCTTTAAATTGTTTAACTTGGGTCAAATGTTTCGGGTAGCCTTCCAAAAGCTTCCCACAATAAGTTGGGTTAATTTTGGCCCATTCCTCCTGACAAAGCTGGTGTAACTGAGTCAGGTTTGTAGGCCTCCTTGCTTGCACACGCTTTATCAGTTCTGCCCACAAATGTTCTATAGGATTGAGGTCAGGGCTTTGTGATGGCCACTCCAATACCTTGACTTTGTTGTCCTTAAGCCATTTTGCCACAACTTTGGAAGTATGCTTGGGGTCATTGTCCATTTGGAAGACCCATTTGCGACCAAGCTTCAACTTCCTGACTGATGTTTTGAGATGTTGCTTCAATATATCCACATAATTTTCCTTCCTCATGATGCCATCTATTTTGTGAAGTGCACCAGTCCCTCCTGCAGCAAAGCACCCAAACAGCATGATACTGCCACCCCCGTGCTTCACGGTGGGGATGGTGTTCTTTGGCATGCAAGCTCCCCTTTTTCCTCCAAACATAACAATGGTCATTATGGCCAAACAGTTCTATTTTTGTTTCATCAGACCAGAGGACATTTCTCCAAAAAGTATGATCTTTGTCCCCATGTGCAGTTGCAAACCTTAGTCTTGCTTTTTAATGGCGGTTTTAGAGCAGTGGCTTCTTCCTTGCTGAGCGGCCTTTCAGGTTATGTCGATATAGGACTTGTTTTACTGTGGATATAGATACTTTTGTACCTGTTTCCTCCAGCATCTTCACAAGATCCTTTGCTGTTGTTCTGGGATTGATTTGCACTTTTCGCACCAAAGTACGTTCATCTCTAGGAGACAGAACGTGTCTCCTTCCTGAGCGGTATGACAGCTGCGTGGTCCCATGGTGTTTATACTTGCGTACTATTGTTTGTACAGATGAACGTGGTACCTTCAGGCGTTTGGAAATTGCTCCCATAGATGAACCAGACTTGTGGAGGTGTACAATTTTGTTTCTGAGGTCTTGGCTGATTTCTTTTGATTTTCCCATGATGTCAAGCAAAGAGGCACTGAGTTTGAAGGTAGGCCTTGAAATACATCCACAGGTACACCTCCAATTGACTCAGATGATGTCAATTAGTGGTCCTCTGTAGCGCAATTGGTAGAGCATGGCGCTTGTAATGCCAGGGTAGTGGGTTCGATCCCTGGGACCACCCATGCGTAAAAATGTATGGATAAAAGCGTCTGCTAAATGGCATATTATATTATTATATTATAATTAGCCTATCAGAAGCTTCTAAAGCCATGACATCATTTTCTGGAATTTTCCAAGCCGTTTAAAGGCACAGTCAACTTAGTGTATGTAAACTTCTGACCCACTGGAATTGTGATTAAGTGAAATAATCTGTCTGTGAAATCAAACTGTCCACTTAGGAAGCAACACTGATTGACAATAAATTTCACATGCTGTTGTGCAAATGGAATAGACAACAGGTGGAAATTATAGGCAATTAGCAAGACACTCCCAATAAAGGACTGCAGGTGGTGACCACAGACCACTTCTCAGTTCCTATGCTTCCTGGCTGATGTTTTGGTCACTTTTGAATGTTGGCGGTGCTTTCACTCTAGTGGTAGCATGAGACGGAGTCTACAACCCACACAAGTGGCTCAGGTAGTGCAGCTCATCCAGGATGGCACATCAATGCGAGCTGTGGCAAGAAGGTTTGCTGTGTCTGTCAGCGTAGTGTCCAGAGCATGGAGGTGCTACCAGGAGACAGGCCAGTACATCAGGAGACGTGGAGGAGGCCGTAGGAGGGCAACAACCCAGCAGCAGGACTGCTACCTCCGCCTTTGTGCAAGGAGGAGCAGGAGGAGCACTGCCAGAGCCCTGCAAAATGACCTCCAGCAGGCCACAAATGTGCATGTGTCTGCTCAAACGGTCAGAAACAGACTCCATGAGGGTGGTATGAGGGCCTGACATCCACAGGTCGGGGTTGTGCTTACAGCCCAACACCGTGCAGGACTTATGGCATTTGCCAGAGAACACCAAGATTGGCAAATTCGCCACTGGCGCCCTGTGCTCTTCACAGATGAAAGCAGGTTCACACTGAGCACGTGACAGACGTGACAGAGTCTGGAGACGCCGTGGAGAACGTTCTGCTGCCTGCAACATCCTCCAGCATGACCGGTTTGGTGGTGGGTCAGTCATGGTGTGGGGTGGCATTTATTTGGGGGGCCGCACAGCCCTCCATGTGCTCGCCAGAGGTAGCCTGACTGCCATTAGGTACCGAGATGAGATCCTCAGACCCCTTGTGAGACCATATGCTGGTGCGGTTGGCCCTGGGTTCCTCCTAATGCAAGACAATGCTAGACCTCATGTGGCTGGAGTGTGTCAGCAGTTCCTGTAAGAGGAAGGCATTGATGCTATGGACTGGCCCGCCCGTTCCCCAGACCTGAATCCAATTGAGCACATCTGGGACACATCATGTCTCGCTCCATCCACCAACGCCATGTTGCACCACAGACTGTCTAGGAGTTGGCGGATGCTTTAGTCCAGGTCTGGGAGGAGATCCCTCAGGAGACCATCCGCCAGCTCATCAGGAGCATGCTCAGGCGTTGTAGGGAGGTCATACAGGCACGTGGAGGCCACACAGTACTGAGCCTCATTTTGACTTGTTTTAAGGACATTACATCAAAGTTGGATCAGCCTGTAGTGTGGTTTTCCACTTTAATTTTGAGGGTGACTCCAAATCCAGACCTCTATGGGTTGATACATTTGATTTCCATTGATAATTTTTGTGTGATTTTGTTGTCAGCACATTCAACTATGTAAAGAAAAAAGTATTTAATAAGATTATTTCATTCATTCAGATCTAGGATGTGTTATTTTAGTGTTCCCTTTATTTTTTTTGAGCACTGTATTTAGTCAGCCACCAATTGTGCAAGTTCTCCCACTTAAAAAGATGAGAGAGGCCTGTAATTTTCATCATAGGTACACGTCAACTATGACAGACAAAATGAGATTTTTTTCCAGAAAATCACATTGTAGGATTTTTAATGAATTTATTTGCAAATTATGGTGGAAAATAAGTATTTGGTCAATAACAAAAGTTTCTTAATACTTTGTTATATATACCCTTTGTTGGCAATGACACAGGTCAAACGTTTTCTGTAAGTCTTCACAAGGTTTTCACACACTGTTGCTGGTATTTTGGCCCATTCCTCCATGCAGATCTCCTCTAGAGCAGTGATGTTTTGGGGCTGTCGCTGGGCAACACGGACTTTCAACTCCCTCCAAAGATTTTCTATGGGGTTGAGATCTGGAGACTGGCTAGGCCACTCCAGGACCTTGAAATGCTTCTTACGAAGCCACTCCTTCGTTGCCCGGGCGGTGTGTTTGGGATCATTGTCATGCTGAAAGACCCAGCCACGTTTCATCTTCAATGCCCTTGCTGATGGAAGGAGGTTTTCACTCAAAATCTCACGATACATGGCCCCATTCATTCTTTCCTTTACACGGATCAGTCGTCCTGGTCCCTTTGCAGAAAAACAGCCCCAAAGCATGATGTTTCCACCCCCATGCTTCACAGTAGGTATGGTGTTCTTTGGATGCAACTCAGCATTCTTTGTCCTCCAAACACGATGAGTTGAGTTTTTACCAAAAAGTTATATTTTGGTTTCATCTGACCATATGACATTCTCCCAATCCTCTTCTGGATCATCCAAATGCACTCTAGCAAACTTCAGACGGGCCTGGACATGTACTGGCTTAAGCAGGGGGACATGTCTGGCACTGCAGGATTTGAGTCTCTGGCGGCGTAGTGTGTTACTGATGGTAGGCTTTGTTACTTTGGTCCCAGCTCTCTGCAGGTCATTCACTAGGTCCCCCCGTGTGGTTCTGGGATTTTTGCTCACCGTTCTTGTGATCATTTTGACCCCACAGGGTGAGATCTTGCGTGGAGCCCCAGATCGAGGGAGATTATCAGTGGTCTTGTATGTCTTCCATTTCCTAATAATTGCTCCCACAGTTGATTTCTTCAAACCAAGCTGCTTACCTATTGCAGATTCAGTCTTCCCAGCCTGGTGCAGGTCTACAATTTTGTTTCTGGTGTCCTTTGACAGCTCTTTGGTCTTGGCCATAGTGGAGTTTGGAGTGTGACTGTTTGAGGTTGTGGACAGGTGTCTTTTATACTGATAACAAGTTCAAACAGGTGCCATTAATACAGGTAACGAGTGGAGGACAGAGGAGCCTCTTAAAGAAGAAGTTACAGGTCTGTGAGAGCCAGAAATCTTGCTTGTTTGTAGGTGACCAAATACTTATTTTCCACCATAATTTGCAAATAAATGCATTAAAAATCCTACAATGTGATTTTCAGGATTTTTTTTTTCCCTCAATTTGTCTGTCATAGTTGACGTGTACCTATGATGAAAATTACAGGCCTCTCTCATCTTTTTAAGTGGGAGAACTTGCACAATTGGTGGCTGACTAAATACTTTTTCCCCCACTGTGTGTGTATATATATATATATATATATATATATATAAGAAGTGGGAGAGGATGGATGATTGACAGGCCATATTCTGTTCTCTGTCAGGTGCTGGCGAGGGAGACACAGAGGGCTGGGTGGTGTCATCAGAGTCCTGCAGCTTCCAGTCAATTGGTGCCAAGTGAGCTCTCATCACCACGGTGACCTACCTCTTATTGCCATGGCAACATGTGGTCCTGTGGCTCACAAGCCTCTCTCTTTGTCTGGTCTTTAGGTACTACAGAGAGGTATTGCCTGGAGAGATAGTCCAGATCTCCAAACACGGTGTGAAGTCCCTAAGCATCGTCCCTCGCCCCGAGGGAGACCTCCCTGCCTTCTGCATCTTTGAATATGTTTACTTTGCCAGACCAGACTCCATATTTGAAGGTAGGCATATGTAGTAGTTGGCCTGGCTAATAACACAACTTTTTAAGTTGTAGCACTGAGTCAGTGAGAGTAGTAAATAGTTTGGCTGGGAGGTTACAGCACATTACTTGCTTTTGAGCTGATGCCAGAGTAGCTATAGTTTCCTCCTGGTGTTGCAGGTCAGATGGTGTACACAGTCAGGCAGCGCTGTGGACGGCAGCTTGCCATTGAGGCCCCTACAGAGGCAGATGTGGTCAGCACTGTGCCTGAGTCTGCTACTCCTGCTGCACTGGGATACGCGGAACAGGTGAGTCATGGCACCTATTGAATGTTGATAGCAATAGGGTGCATATTCTGAATTGTGCATATTCATACAATATTCTGGGCTTCAGTTTGTACTCTTCTGTTCCATCTCTGCAGTCAGGACTACCGTACGTAGAGGTTCTGTGTAAGAATCGCTACGTTGGGAGGACGTTTATTCAACCAAACACACGCCTCAGGCAGTTGGGGGTGGCCAAGAAGTTTGGTGCGCTGACAGACAACTTTGCAGGCAAGCGGGTGGTGCTTGTTGATGATTCCATCGTCAGGGGCAACACCATCTCCCCCATAATCAAGCTGTTGAAGGAAGCAGGAGCCACAGAGGTGAGTGGCCCAGAGTTGATCATTATCAGTCCTCCTCTTAATATCAATTATACTGCATGTTAGTCTCTCTCTCCTCTGTTTATAATGGTTGATTACTCAAGTTTCAGTTTCATTAGTCATATGTACGGGATACGCATGGTATACATCGTCCAATGAAATGCTTACTTGCAGGTTCCTTGTCGACAATGAAACGACTACGTCTGGTCTCACATTGTCTGTAATGACCACTCATTTTGGTTGCTGACCTCCCCTCCCATAGGTCCACATCCGTGTTGCCTCCCCGCCTATCAGGTTCCCCTGCTACATGGGGATCAACATCCCCACAAAAGAGGAGCTCATTGCTAACAGGCCAGAGTTTAAGGACATTGCTGGCTACATTGGTGAGATTTGGAATACTTATTATTCAATTGACTTATTATTCGACGTGTGGGTGGTCCAGACTGTAAAACGGTGATGTTGTTCTGTAATGTAGGTGCCACCAGCGTGCAGTATCTGTCAGTGGAGGGCCTGGTGTCAGCGGTGCAGTGGGGAATCCCCTCCCTCCAGAAGGATGAGCGGATCAGCACCAACACCAAGGCCAGCAGGAGAGTGGGCCACTGCACCGCCTGCCTCACAGGCAAATACCCTGTGGAACTGGAGTGGTGACCGCTGACCCCAACCTCAAACCACAACCCAACCACACTACTGCCGTTATTGCACTTAACCTGTGTGAAACTTAACTCTACTCTAACCAAGGAAGTGCCTCTTGGAGCCTGCTTGGTCACAGTATGACTGACTGGGGCACGGCCTCACCTTGACAAGTAAACACAGAATTGCTGTAGCTGCTTAATTTCTCCTGAAAGCTGTTACTGCTTGAGTGGTGCACGGCCTGCTTTGGTCTGAAACCTTTGAGCCTGGATGCTTCCACTCTGGCAATACAATAACCATATGCATGTCAATGTATTACATTTGAACCCTGCCTTTTCATTCCACATAATATTCCATTGTTATTGAAAACCAGCATTCTGACCCCTTTCTCTCATTGGATAGATTCATTACAAGTTGCCTTATCAGCTGTAAGACGCACAAGACTTCAAACCAAAAATGTTATGTGAAAACAACTTGCTTCCATTTAATTTAGCCTAAAACCTCTAAGTAGACCTGCAAATGTATTTTGCTTATATCCTATATACGAAGTGGTTGAATCCTGTTTCCCTAACTTTCAGACTAATCACTGTTCCTCCTGTGAAGTGCATACTACACTGAACAAATATAAACGCAACATGCAACAATTTCAAAGATTTTACTGAGTTACAGTTCATAAGGAAATCGTCAATTGAATTAAATTCATTAGACCCTAATCTATGGATTTCACATGACTGGAATACAGATATGCATCTGTAGGTCACAGATACCTATCATTTGCATAGAGTTGATCAGGCTGTTGATTGTGTCCTGTGGATGTTGTCCCGCTCATCAATGGCTGTGCGAAGTTGCTGGATATTGGCGGGAACTGAAACACGCTGTCATACACGTCAATCCAGAGCATCCCAAACATGCTCAATGGGTGACATGTCTGGTGAGTATGCAGGCCATGGAAGAATTAAGGCCATTTTCAGCTTCCAGGAACTGTGTAGATCCTTGTGACATGGGGCCATGCATTATCATGCTGAAACATGAGTTGATGGCAGCGGATGAATTGCATGACAATGGGCCTCAGGATCTCATTCACATTGCCATCGATAAAATGCAATTGTGTTCGTTGTCCGTAGGTTATGCCTGCCCATACCATAACCCCACCCCAATCTTGGGACACTTTGTTCACAACGTGAGCATTTCCCCACGGAAGCCAGTTACTACGCCGAACTGCAGTCAGGTCAAGACGATGGTGAGAACGACCACACAGATGAGCTTCCCTGAAATGGTTTCTGACAGTTTGTGCAGAAGTTCTTCAGTTGTGCAATCCCAGTTTCATCAGCTGTCCCGGTAGCTTGTCTCAGACCATCCTGCAGGTGAAGAAGCCAGATGTGGAGGTCCTGGGCTGGCGTGGTTACACGTGGTCTACGGTTGGACATACTGCCAAATTCTCTAAAATGTTGGAGGCAGCTTATGGTAGAGAAATGAACATTCCATTTCTGGGACCTTTTATTTCAGCTCATGAAACATGGGACCAACACTTTACATGTTGCATTTATATTTTTGTTCGATGTAGATTAAAAGACTTTGCTGAACATTTAATTTCTGTTAATCGTGCTTTCATTTTCCCCACTGTGATAAGCAATTAATTGATATAAAATACTTTTGAAAACCTTATATTTTCTATTACAATTAAGTCATTCAGTATTTATGATGCACTCATCCATTCACAAACAGTTATGAAACACCGGCATGGCAGTAATAAAACCCAGTATAGGAAATTCACTAATATATTTATATTTTTAAAAAGACATTGCAGAAACATTTCATTATAACAAATTAGTTAATGGTTATTGGGACATCAGAAATATGTTTTGAAATGGAGAAATAAACAGCAACAGCAGAGATGTTATAATCCGGGCCCCAGGCTCTGTCGTAGCCGGCCGTGACCGGGAGACACATGGGGCGTCGCACAATTGGCCCAGTGTCGTCCAGGGTAGGGGAGGGAATGGCCGGCAGGGATGTAGCTCAGTTGGTAGAGCATGGTGTTTGCAACGCCAGGGTTGTGGGTTTGATTCCCACGGGGGTGTATGCACTCACTAACTGTAGGTCGCTCTGGATAAGAGCGTCTGCTAAATGACTAAAATGTAAATGTTTTCAACTCTGGCATATAAACCACAGGTAGAGGTGCAGGATAGGACAGCCTTTCTGTGGGGTGACATCATTTATACAGAAGCTGTCTCCTAGAGAAACTGGGGGAAAGAAGGGAGGCTGGTTAACATGAGAAACAATGAAATGCATCTATTAAAGATTTCAACAACAATGCAGAACATACTACTTTTTGAATAAGGTCATGGTTACCTTGGCGAACAGCCACATTGGCACTCTGCCTTGACAGCTGACTTTCCTGAGAGGATAAATAAAATATCAGAACTGAATACAAATTTACTGCTAAGTGGTCAATCAAAGATTAGACAAGTTTATTTTTTTCCTGTGAGACTAGACAAAGCAGAAACAAACCTTGATGAATTTGAACAAATCTGTTGTATTTCTCTCTCTAGACAGCAGACAGAGAAGAAAGCAATGTTAGAAAATGCAAGGAAATAAGACATACATTTTTAACAGTGTTTCTGTGGAAGACCCTTACCCAAGCAGGAGAGTGCTGATCAACATGCAGGCCGGACCAGGAGCCTGCAGCTTTCCTGACTGCTGCATCTGATGAGTGATGTTGGTGATGGGGGCTGTGGTGGGTCTGAGCCAGGCTGGCCTTGCGGGGGCTCCAGTTGTGGGAGTCGCAGGAGATGTCCCTCTGGGTGGAGGACAAATGGCTGTCTGAGCTGTTCTGGCACCTGAACATTTCTATCCTCTGGCGGAGGGATCCTGGGGAGTACACAAAGGAGCGATCCCTGAAGCGTTTGGACTCTGGGGACTGTTCCTGGACCAGCTCCCTGCAACGCTTCCTTATGACAGAGTGGTGAGGAGACAGGGCCAGGGCGGCCAGAGCAGAGGAGGAGGTTCCTCTGGTGGTCTCTGCTCTCCTCTCACACATGCGGCAGGAGGAGGAGGATTTGCCCTGACAGACAAGCTTGTGGTAGACCTTCTGGAAGTCCTTGTCAATCTGCTTAGCAGAGTTTCGTAAGAGACTGATAGATGGGGAGAAGGAATCCAGGGAACAGTGTCGCCGGAGCCTTGGCTGGCCTGCCCCAGACTCATGATTGGATGATGATCTAGACGATTGGAGTTTCAGCTGGGAGGGACTGCAGGAGTCCAGGTGGTGGGGCTTCCTGGGTGACATCAGAGGCCTATGAAGAGAGGAGGGTGAAGACGCAGGGGAAGATCTGGGCTCCACAGTGTTTCTCTGATGATATCCAGCAAAACCCGACTTGGGGCTTCTATGGTGGGCGTTAGATGCTGCACGCTGGCCGTCCCAGCTCAGCAGTCTGGCTCTGTAGGGACTCAGTGCTACTGGGGAGCGGTAGTCTGAAGACATGTTCATACTGACCACAGGGCATACTGCTGTGAAAAACCTCTGATGGGGAAGTGTGGGGAGGGCACACTTCCTTATAGATGGGCTGCTCAACCCTCTTGCTGTGAAGGGGCCTTCAGATCTTGCAGGACTGAAGACAAGGGTAGTATACCCAACCCTGGGGGGTGGGGAAGAGGGCATGGACACGATGAAGGTTTGGTTTAGGGGGGGCTCCTCTGGCTCAGGGCTCTCCTGTAGAGAGGAGTCTGCAGAGGAGAGAGCAGAGCAGGGAAGGGAGGCTGCAGAGGAGGGAGGAGAGGAGGCTGCAGAGGAGAGAGCAGAGAGAGGGGAGGAGGCTGCAGAGGAGAGAGGGGGGGAGGCAGGACTGGAGCCTGCAGAGGAGGGACGAGAGGAGAAGTCCATCACTAGAACAGGGCGGGGCGGTTGTCTGTTCCCTGAATCTGTCCCCTTCCTGGGGGACAGCCTCTCTGCTGGCCACTCCTGGAGGTTGACTTTGGTCTGTGGAGGAGGATGTGTGTGGGTTGTTGTCCTTTTGACGTTAAACTTAAGACTCTTGGGGTTAGTCACATTCAGTATGGTGTTCTGAGATGTTTGGAGGTTGGATTGGCCATTGTTGAGGGTAGTCTTTCTGTGAGCAGGTCTCAGGGTGATGTTGAAGGTGCTGTTATTGAGGTTTCTGTTAGAGAACCACCTGAGTCTGTGGTACCTCCTCAGCACCCCTACAGCCGCGTCGGACATATGCTGGCGCTGCCAGGCCTCTCCTACCTTGCTGAGCATGCTGGGATACAGGTCCAGTAGAGTGCTACATTGACTGCTCAGAGAGCACTCCAGCTCCTCATCCTGCTCCTCTGGCGCCCCCCACAGGCTACTCCTAGTCCCATTCATCTTGGAATTATCCACCCCTGATGGAGGCAATATAAACACAATTTATTAATCAGAAATGTGTAAATGAACATGAAAAATTGTTGTAATTGTATTTTATATGTTTACTTTGACATGCACAATACATAAGTCACTAGGGTTTATGTTCAAATAATTTACTTACAGTGGCTGTTCTCTGCAGCCTGCTGCATAACATAATCATTACTGTTGATAGTGACAGGACTCGCATCTACAGCACCCTCATCTACACAATCATTGTTGGGATCATCCTGGTGGTATGAGATGTCCATCTGTTGAAAAACATGAGAAGTACAGTAAGCTATAGTAATGTGGGCTGTTAACATCTGGTTGGACAACAGTCTCCAAACAGACAGATCTGTTCTGCCCACAATCAGTTGTCACCATGTGTACCTTGAAATCTCCAGTGGTGTCCTGTGGCCTGTGTATTTCAGAAACATCTGAAATAACAAAATATGTAACATGAATATACATTCAGATCAATTTAACAATTAAGGGCTCTATTCAATCCGCATTGCGGAAATTCAGCTTTACAGTGTGATTGAGATGTAAAGGCAATGTTCCCACTTTAGCGGAAATTACCTTTAATTTCCGATTGTCGGCTCAATCGGAAATGAACTTTACATTTCTATCGCAGAATCTGTAATGCTTCAGCTTTACAGATTGAATCGAGCCCCAAGTGCACATCTCACAGAGAAACAACGTGTTGTAGTTTCTACTTTTTACATTTTTTATTAACAAACAAAAGAGGAATACATTTAAATTTTAGTCATTTAGCAGACGCTCTTATCCAGAGCGACTTACATCCAGAGTGAGTGCATACATTTTCATACTGGCCCCCCGTGGGAAACGAACCCACAAACCTGGCGTTGCAAGCGCCATGCTCTACCAACTCAGCTACAGTCACATGCAAACAAGCATACATAGTTCTTACCTCCTAGTGACAGCTCTGCCAGGTTAGCATCATTCTAAAGAGGTGGAGTAAGAGGTGTGAGTGTGATCCAGAAACATAAGCGATTTCTCAGAAAAATGTAAAGTCTACATAAACAGAAAATGTACCACGTGGGTCTAAAATAATTAGCTACAGTACATAATGTCATATCTTACAAATCCAAGCTTTGATAGCTCCAACTCTGACTTGACCATGCATCCTCTCACTTCTTCTCCATCCAATTACAGGACACATGAAAAAACAATAAACATCAGGACATTGAGCCAACACTGTTGAGTGCAGAATTATTACTCATAAACATAAAACTAGCTACTGTATATCGTTGTTGACAAGACTAAACAATTCTTCAAGCACTGAGAAGCAGATAATGTGTGTAACCATAGCTAAGGATAATTAACTCCATCATCCATGGAGTTTAAGTATTCTTAGCTAACAAGTGTAACCATAAACGGACTGTTGTTTACCTTGGGGTGTTATGTCCTCCAGGTTCACCTCAGTCCCATTGTCATGCAGCTTTGAATACTGTTGTCGAGGAAGAAAGAGTAAATACTGTCACATTCTGAGGTTTCATCTCTGTTACAGGCCTAGTAGTACTGAGTGACACTGATGAGGGGGTGCATTGTTTGTGCATTTCGTCCCGTGGCCAAAGGGGGACAGTAAAAGTAGGCGGGAGAGACTACTACCTAACTTACAGTAGTACGATTTGAGTTAGCTGGGTTATTTTATTTTTATTTATTTCACCTTTATTTAACCAGGTAAGCCAGTTGAGAACAAGTTCTCATTTACAACTGCGACCTGGCCAAGATAAAGCAAAGCAGTGCGATAAAAACAACAACACAGAGTTACATATGGGGTCAAACAAAACATAAAGTCAAAAATACAACAGAAAATATACACTGCTCAAAAAAATTAAGGGAACACTTAAACAACACAATGTAACTCCAAGTCAATCACACTTCTGTGAAATCAAACTGTCCACTTAGGAAGCAACACTGATTGACAATTAATGTCACATGCTGTTGTGCAAATGGAATAGACAACAGGTGGAAATTATAGGCAATTAGCAAGACACCCCCAATAAAGGTCTGGTTTTGCAGGTGGTGACCACAGACCACTTCTCAGTTCCTATGCTTCCTGGCTGATGTTTTGGTCACTTTTGAATGATGGCGGTGCTTTCACTCTAGTGGTAGCATGAGACAGAGTCTACAACCCACACAAGTGGCTCAGGTAGTGCAGCTCATCCAGGATGGCACATCAATGCGAGCTGTGGCAAGAAGGTTTGCTGTGTCTGTCAGCGTAGTGTCCAGAGCATGGAGGCGCTACCAGGAGACAGGCCAGTACATCAGGAGACGTGGAGGAGGCCAACAACCCAGCAGCAGGACTGCTACCTCCGCCTTTGTGCAAGGAGGAGCACTGCCAGAGCCCTGCAAAATGACCTCCAGCAGGCCACAAATGTGCATGTGTCTACTCAAACGGTCAGAAACAGACTCCATGAGGGTGGTATGAGAGCCCGACGTCCACAGGTGGGGGTTGTGCTTACAGCCCAACACTGTGCAGGACGTTTGGCATTTGCCAGAGAACACCAAGATTGGCAAATTCGCCACTGGCGCCCTGTGCTCTTCACAGATGAAAGCAGGTTCCCACTGAGCACGTGACAGAGTCTGGAGACGCCGTGGAGAACGTTCTGCTGCCTACAACATCCTCCAGCATGACCGGTTTGGCGGTGGGTCAGTCATGGTGTGGGGTGGCATTTCTTTGGGGGGCCGCACAGCCCTCCATGTGCTCGCCAGAGGTAGCCTGACTGCCATTAGGTACCGAGATGAGATCCTCAGACCCCTTGTGAGACCATATGCTGGTGCGGTTGGCCCTGGGTTCCTCCTAATGCAAGACAATGCTAGACCTCATGTGGCTGGAGTGTGTCAGCAGTTCCTGCAAGAGGAAGGCATTGATGCTATGGACTGGCCCGCCCGTTCCCCAGACCTGAATCCAATTGAGCACATCTGGGACATCATGTCTCGCTCCATCCACCAACGCCACGTTGCACCACAGACTGTCCAGGAGTTGGCAGATGCTTTAGTCCAGGTCTGGGAGGAGATCCCTCAGGAGATCATCCGCCACCTCATCAGGAGCATGCCCAGGCGTTGTAGGGAGGTCATACAGGCACGTGGAGGCCACACACACTACTGAGCCTCATTTTGACTTGTTTTAAGGACATTACATCAAAGTTGGATCAGCCTGTAGTGTGGTTTTCCACTTTAATTTTGAGGGTGACTCCAAATCCAGACCTCCATGGGTTGATACATTTGATTTCCATTGATAATTTTTGTGTGATTTTGTTGTCAGCACATTCAACTATGTAAAGAAAAAAGTATTTAATAAGATTATTTCATTCATTCAGATCTAGGATGTGTTATTTTAGTGTTCCCTTTACTTTTTTTGAGCAGTGTATATACAGTGTGTGCAAATGTAGCAAGTTATGGAGGTAAGGCAATAAACAGGCTATAGTGCAAAATAATTACAATTAGTATTAACACTGGAATGATAGATGTGCAAGATATGATGTGCAAATAGAGATACTGGGGTGCAAATGAGCTAAATAAATAACAATATGGGGATGAGGTAGTTGGGTGGGCTAATTTCAGATGGGCTTTGTACAGGTGCAGTGATCGGTAAGGTGCTCTGACAACTGATGCTTAAAGTTAGTGAGGGAGATAAGAGTCTCCAGCTTCAGAGATTTTTGCAATTCGTTCCAGTCATTGGCAGCAGAGAACTGGAAGGAATGGCGGCCAAAGGAGGTGTTGGCTTTGGGGATGACCAGTGAGATATACCTGCTGGAGCGCATACTACGGGTGGGTGGTGCTATGGTGACCAATGAGCTAAGATAAGGCGGGGATTTGCCTAACAGTGATTTATAGATGGCCTGGAGCCAGTGGGTTTGGCGACGAATATGTAGTGAGGACCAGCCAACAAGAGCGTACAGGTCACAGTGGTGGGTAGTATATGGGGCTTTGGTGACAAAACGGATGGCACTGTGATAGACTACATCCATTTTGCTGAGTAGAGTGGTGGAGGCTATTTTGTAAATGACATCGCCGAAGTCAAGGATCGGTAGGATAGTCAGTTTTACGAGGGCATGTTTGGCAGCATGAGTGAAGGAGGCTTTGTTGCGAAATAGGAAGCCGATTCTAGATTTAACTTTGGATTGGAGATTCTTAATGTGAGTCTGGAAGGAGAGTTTACAGTCTAACCAGACACCTAGGTATTTGTAGTTGTCCACATACTCTAGGTCAGACCCGTCGAGAGTAGTGATTCTAGTCGGGTGGGCTGGTGCCAGCAGCGTTCGATTGAAGAGTATGCATTTAGTTGTACTAGTGTTTAAGAACAGTTGGAGGCTACTGAAGGAGTGTTGTATGGCATTGAAGCTCGTTTGGAGGTTAACAGTGTCCAATGAAGGGCCAGATGTATACAAAATGGTGTCGTCTGCGTAGAGGTGGATCTGAGAGTCATCAGCAGCAAGAGCGACATCATTGATATACACAGAGAAAAGAGTTAGATAACATCAATAGGGTGTCTTTGCTAATATGTTTGATTATCTAACGAAATCGTTAGAATAATACTAACTAGCTCGCTACAAAGCTAGCAGGCATCTGGCTACCACGGTTAGTTAGCTAGGTAACGTTAGCTATCAGCCCATTTTCCACATACCTTCTGAACGATTCGCTCCAAAGTATCACTGTAAATCTTGGCATTGTTCTTAAGCTTATTTTTGACGAAGTCATCCATGTTGTCAGGCAAAGTTTTTATCAATTAAACTATACATTTAAAGCATTTTATTCCCCTCATTCGTTTGATTCTCTTCGGGTCCAAGGCCGACGGACGTCTAATTTGAATCTCGAAAACCCGACGTAGGCAACAAGGGTCGGGTTTTCGAGACTAACCGACTTCGAACGCGACGTGAAAAAATTCAAACTTCCCGCAACAAAATACTAAAATATGATTGGATATTTCATGATGTGACGCAATATTTTCTACAAGTTGTCATCTTCCTGCGACCAAACGTTTTGCAACAATGAAAATATTGTTAGCTAGCTACTTGTAACATTAATTTGATAGTGAATGACTATACTTTAGATTTTCCGTGTTCACCCGGTGATGGCAACGAAAACGCTACAAGACATGGTGCTCGCAGCTGCCTCTTTGCATAGTGGCAAAATAGCTGTCACATTTGACAAGGGGACAACAAAAGAATGCTCTGTGTTGCTGTAACCTTATTACATTTTACATTTTTTACATTTTACGTCATTTAGCAGACGCACTTATCCAGAGCGACTTACAGTTAGTGAGTGCATACATTTTTCGAACTTGTTGCTCTTGGAAATGAATTAACATTTGTTCTACAGCAAAATACAAGAGCAATCGAATTATATTGTCTGCCAGATGTCAACCTGCCAGTGTGGATTCTGGGGTAAGTGTATTATTGTTAATGTCTCTCAACTGGGGGTTGATCCATTTTATCAGCTGTTTCATGCCAAAGATTAGTATTACCCAAGTCTACTGTAAGTTATATGCTTGGACTACTGTAAACAGCTCTCAAGGTGGTCCGCTGTCTGTCAGCATCCTCCAGGTACCTGCTGCATATGTACCACTGCACCCAGACCCCCCAGCACTTCTGTCTGCCCATGTCATGGAGCGGTGTGGGCTGAAGTACTGTGTTCTACAGAGTGACCTGTTGCAGGTAAAGAGCATTCACAGAGCATTATGATAGTGGTTTATATTATAACTGTGGTTTAAAATTATAATTACTTACTGACATGTTTCACCCTCTGACTATTTGACTTTATCTCTCTCTTTCCCCCCCCAAACAATTCAAGACTGCATTTTCCAACCTCATGTCTGTAGAGGTGTGTGCAGTGTGGTCTGCTCACAACCTAACCCTCATACTAATACAGCACAGTCCAATTGCAGCCCATGTCCAGGATGGGGTAATGGCCCAAAAAGGGGTACCAAATGCTGACCTCTTTACTCCTGCTGCAGTGAGAGTGCCAGCCAGGGGTCACTGGCGTTTATATTACACACATCTGGAACAACAGGTCTTCCCAAGAGATTGAGGGTACCACCCAAGTGTATAGTGCCTAATATACTGGTTTAGTTGGATTGGTGTGATGCATGTATTTCTGTATCTCAATGTCCATGTCACTGGTTGTATGTATTGAATTTCAGTGAATATTGTTTGTTAAACAGCATTCTGTCCTTATCTCTTCAGATCTCTGTTTCACATGACACAAGATGATGGGGTGTTCCTGGCCTCTCCCCTGACCTTTTAACCCTTCAATGGTGGAAATATTTCTGCCGTTATGGTCAGGGGCGCGCCGCCTCATCGTCCCCACGGTGATTAAGAAAATGCCCAACAGAATGGCTCGTGCTATTTAAGAAACACAAGACCACTGTTTTTAAGGTAAGTATGACCATGGGATGAGAGTAATTTATCAAGCCTTTTGTTGCTTTTTGTTGTAGCATGTGGTAATTTTGTGTCTTGTGTCCCTCCGGTGACTCCCACCCAGCTTGGACGTTTTGGCAGGCGTGTCCTGCAGGAAGAGGTCCACTCTGCTGGCTTCTCTCTGCATGTGTTAGCCCTGGGGGGGCGAGGCCTGTCCCTCCCCAGCCCTGCTCTGTAGCTGGAGGCAGCAGGGGAACTGCACTCACAACATCTATGGCAACACTGAGGTGTCCTGCTCGGCCGGCTGCTACAACTTCCCAGAGCGCCTTCTGCAGTCTACTGATGTGAGTCAGCCCTGAACCCTAAAACCCTGATCATGTAATTATAGCACTAGCTCTTCTGTTTCAGTGATATGGAGTTACCTTTTACCCAATTTATCCAATTGTTCTTGCATAATGTAGTTTTTGTGCACGCCTCACAGGACTGAATCCTCTGTGCAGCTTCGTCCTCCTCTGATGGAGACCACAATGGAAGTAAGAGATGAGGATGGCTGTGTCGTTACTCAGGGGGAAGAACAGGTGTTTGCAGGTGGGATGGACAGTGTGTCTTCTAGACCAGGGGTTCCCAAACTTTTTCACTCAGGCCCCCCTTCCAGCACTGGGGAACATCTCGCGCACCCTCCCCCCGCGCGCGCCACATACATTTCTATGGGCACAAGCACTGTTCATGACACAAACTGTTCACACCCCTCTTGTTGGTGGAGAGAACATTTTGCGGGTTTAAAGCTTATTTCCTGCAATTCTACACATTTTGTCATGGAGTGAAGAGAATTTAGCAGTTTTATAGCAAATTTTTTAGCAATTCTATACATTTTGCCATGCATAATGTGTATTCAGCTGATATTTGAGTGACTCAAACATTACTTCTAAATGGGCAAAAAACAAGCTAAAAAACATTAGCTGACATGGGCTAGTTGATATGGACATTTCTGGCAAGTTATAAATAGCTCTCTAAGGTATGCAATAACTGACATGACAAGAGGAACTGATGATGCACTACCTAATTTTGAAATTGCACCTTGTGCATTCCACTATTACAACTTTCAAGAGTAAGTTGAAAGCCGGACTGAGTTCCTTAAAAAAAAGGGAACTACTGTTCTAGACGATGAGGTGACTGTTGCTCCTGGTACGGTCTACAGGCGACTGGGTGCAGATTAGGGACACCTCTACAACCTGTGGAGGCGGGACCGACTGGTCAAACGCCATGTCATGTCGGGCACATATGACACATTTTCCTGTGGTGTCCCCACTTCCATTCATTGGTCTTTTAATCCTCCATATCCCCCTCTCCGGTTGTAACGAGTCTACCCCAGGTGGAGGCCTGTGCTGTGGCCGCCACCTGGTGGCCTTTGTCGTAGCCTGTTCTACATCACGGGACCGAAATGCAGCCCTTACCACCTTCCCTGTAGACCACCAGGTACAGCATCATGAAGAGACTGCCCCCTCGGCTAGAGGCCTACAGAAGGCAATTCCTCCACAGGTTGTGTCAGCTCCTACCCAGTCACAGCGTTCCAGACACACTAGTCCAGGTCCCGGCCCTGCCACTATCCTCACATAGTGAGTGACACTGCCCTGTAGCTGAACATCACTCCTAGACTCTACTGTAAATGCTGCATTCTAAAACATTTTCTATCAGGGTTTACCATTCATTTGACCATGGCAGTACTCTATATCTTGTATCTGGACTCTGGGTAAATTAAGTGCTGTGTTTCTTCAGGGAAAGTGTCTATGGGTGAATTTATGAAGATCTACCAGAGGCAGAGAGCTGGTTCAGAGTCCCATAGTGCACTGGGGGACATAGAGACACTGAAAGACTCCAGTCTCTGTGGAGGGTACAAGTCATTATGTTGTTCTATATCGTGGAGCTCCGCCCCATAGGGGAGCTCTGCTCCTAGTGGTTTACCCTCTGCCCTAAGGCAGCAACAGCCTGAAGCAAATTTATGCACACACCTGCAGCCAATGGGAGCACAGGTGTCCCTATAAGAGGGGACACATCCCCTCAATCAGCCTCCCTTTATCTTCAGCGACTGGACGACTAGACTGAAGAAGCCAAGAAGAGAAGAAGACTCAGGAAGAATTCGCCGTCGATGATCCAGCCATCGACGTCTTCTAAATGAGCACACCAGGAGAATTTCCACCCCCAAAAGCCCTTTTCAGGGCTCTGTGCCGATGTACCGCCATGACATCTGCGGATCCCCACGACCTTTGTTTCGTGTGTTTGGGGCCGCAGCATGCCAAGGAAGGAATCGGCAATCCCCCTAACTGCGCCCCCTGCGCCCTCCTTCCTATGAAGGAGAGGAAGCAGCGTTGGGCGTTCTTTAGGGAGGATATCCCCCTAGAGGATGTATTGTCTCTTCTCGCCTCTGCTTCAGAGGCGTCGTCGGACAGTGCTGGCTCAGGGGATGATAAGGAGGGAGACGCAGAGATGGATGTTCCAATGGAACAATCCGACCCTCTGGCGCCAACCTTCAAGACCCCCTTCCCTATGGGGAGTACGAGGTCTGAAGGCTCCTTATGCGATGACGACACGGGCTCTGTTACGTCAGCAGCCCTGTCCTTCGCAGCGGCCTCTCTGCGTTCGGACTTTCCCGAACTCATTGAGAAAGCCGCCAATCGACTAGAGATAGCGCTACCCCCAGCTCCCCCCCCTGTGGAGGTTGACTTGATGGAGGGCGGCCCCTACTCTAAACCAAGGAAGGCAGCTGAGCCGATGGCTCCGGCTATGCCTTCCCTTGGGAAATATGTCGAGGGCTCGTGGGACACACCCCTGGCGGCGCGTTCGCCGGCCAAGGTGTACATCCCATTCACGAGAGTGGCTGGACGTGAGTGGGCGGCTAAGGGAATCCCTAAGCTCGAGAGCGCCATGGCGGCGTATCTAGTGCCGGGTTCGAGTCCCTGGGCGGCCTCCAAGAAAGCCACCTTACCAGCACAAAAAGACAGACTCACAGCACAGCTGGCTGAGAAGTCTTTCACGCTGGGAGCCCAGGCTGTGTCAGCGGCTAACAACATCGCCCTCCTCGCGGCCTCCCTATCCCGTCTAACAACGGGTAGGTCAGAGTTGACCAGCGATGAGATTGAAGAGGCGTCCAGGATTTCTGGCGCTATTCTTCACTTGACACAGGCGTCAGCGATATGCGCAGGCCGGTCCATGGCCACCTCGGTGGTCATGGAACGTCACCTCTGGCTGTCAATGACAGCCATGAAGGAGACAGACAGGGCCTCGCTACTAAACGCTCCCGTCTCTAGCGAGGGCCTCTTTGGGGTCACCGTTAAAGAGGCGACGGAACGCTTTGGTAAGCTGGACGAGGAGAAAAAGCACCTGGCTAAACACCTGCCATTGGCAGGCAAGTTTAGCAGGGCCTCAACCAAACCGTCAACCTCCAACGCCCCCAGTAGAACTACAGGGAGGCGACGGGCCAGGCGACAGGCGCCTACCACCGACAGCAGGCGAGCGGGCTCGGCCCCTCCAGCGACGACGGTGGTGGCGACGATTCCGCAGGCGAGAGAGGTCGTCACGAAACTGTCCTGGCAACACCAGAAGGTCAGCCAGAAAAGACGGCACCAATGACGAGACGAGGGGGAGAGGACGGATGACGGCTCGGCGCAAGACGCGACAGAGCCCACTGTTCCCCCGCACCCTACTGTTCAGGGCATGGAGGGAAATGTTTATTGTTGTTGTGTGAATAAAGAGCTGGCTCTCACTGACATTGTCACAAAAGGGCCTGTCTTCCATGACACATTGCAGAGTACTTCACGTCCTATGAATTTCTCTCACCATCCTGAGTGTAGCTCAACCCACCAAGGGTGCGTAGTTGAACACACTCAGGAGAGGAAAGAGAAAAAGGTAGCAAGGCGTAGCCTTAGCTCACCTAATAAAGATATTTTACTACAGACTCCTAGGAGCTCTGTAGTAAAGGTCTCACATAGCAGGCAGCCGTCTCAGTCTAAATATGACATGAAGACGCAGCCGCTAGCTGGGAATGACGCCTTGCTTCAGGCTAACGCCTCAGCCAGCGCAGTTCAGACCCGTGCGACGTTCACGGAGGGCGGGAATACTAGAGTTACAGGTGTAACCAATGTATGGGCGCCCCCGGCTAATTCAGAACGTAACAATGCCCATTACTCTGAGTGCAGCTCACCACACCCAGAGTGTGCTGTTGAGCAGCTTCACGAGACCAGTGAAAAAGAGGTATTGTGGCGCCACCTTGTGGTACCAGTTAGAGACCACACTTTCCAGACTGTTGAGTACTGCAGTGGACGGATCTCATGACAAGCAGCAGTCTCAGTCAGACAATGACATGATGACGCAATTGCTATCCGGGGAGGGCGCTCTGCCTCAGGTTAATACCTCAGTCAGTGCAGCTCAAAACCGTGCTGCGTTCACGGAGGGCCGGAATACTAGAGTTACGGATGTAACTGACGTATCAAGGCCTCCGATTCCCTCAGAACGAGCTGATGTTTCCTCTCCCTTTCGAGGGGGGCCCGCCTTGGGCTATTCCACCAACCCAGTGCTGGGGAATAGCGGCGGCGAGGGACATAGAGGAATACAGGTCCTTCCTACTGGATGCACCACAGCTTCGTGCGCGCCCGCTTTCTCTGCATTGCTGGCAGTGGCAACGAAGCTGTACCCTCTCACGCTGGCTAGAACAGACGTTGCAGAAGGGTTATGCCCTCCAATTCCATCGAACCCCACCCCCGTTCAGGGGAGTGGTGGAGACGGTGATGAAAACGCCGGACAAAGTAGCCGCTCTGATGTCAGAGATTACGGAACTTTTGGCGAAGGAGGCGGTCACAGTAGTTCCCCGGGAGCAAAGGAACAAAGGGTTGTATTCGCCTTATTTCCTAGTGCCCAAAAAGACGGGGGGAGTGAGGCCGATTTTGGATTTACGCACTCTCAACGAGAGCATAACCAAACGACCCTTCCGAATGCTGACGACAAAACGTCTACTGGAATGTGTCCAGAAAGGAGACTTTTGTACAAGCATAGACCTAAAGGACGCGTACTTCCATGTGCCGATACAATCGCGTCACAGGAAGTTTCTGCGGTTCGCCTTTCAAGGGGGTGGCGTCACGAGTTCACGAGGATGCCATTCGGGTACGCCCTGGCACCTCGAACGTTTTCCAAATGTGTGGAGGCGGCATTGGAGCCGCTACGTCGTCAAGGGATAAGGCTATTAGCCTACCTAGACGACCTGCTGGTTCTCGCCCCGTCAGCAGAGCTGGCGTTCACTCACACAACACAGACAGTGATTCATCTCACGCGTCTGGGGTTCGCTGTGAATTGGAAAAAGAGTACACCCTGGCCCAGTCATCAGATTGTCTACCTGGGGCTACAGCTAGACACTGTAATGATGAGGGCTCGAATCTCGGACCCTCGAAGGGTAGCATTGTTGCTAGCCCTGAGGAAGTGCCGTCCGAATCACACAGTGACGGCGCTATCGATCATGTCACTTTTGGGTCTCATGTCGTCAGCCCACTCTGTGGTCCCGCTGGGACTTCTGCACATGCGCAGAATACAGCGATGGTTCGCCCAACTAAGACTAGACCCAGTGCGTCAACGTCATCGGTTGGTGGTGGTTCCTCTCTCGCTAAGAGCAGACCTGGACTATTGGAGGAACCCGAGCGTTCTCACGCACGGAGTCCCGATGGGCAAGGTGTCATCCTACATTCCAGTATTTACAGATGCTTCTCTGACTGGATGGGGAGGGACATGTCAGACTCAAGCGATAGGAGGTGTATGGCCTCAATCAGGTCGTCACATAAACCTCTTGGAGTTGGAAACGGTTCGACTGGTTTTGACCCACTTCGCGCCTACCCTTCGGGGTCGCGATGTGCTGGTCTGGTCAGACAACCGGACCACAGTGGCCCACATAAATCGCCAGGGAGGGGTCAGGTCACCTGCCCTCCACCGGGCGGCAGAGGAATTGTGGCTGTGGGCTCACAAGCACCTTCGCTCGTTGAGAGCAGCACACATTCCGGGCTACTTGAACGTAGGAGCAGACCTCATGTCAAGAGGGGGTCCTCGAGACGACGAGTGGTGTATGCATCCGGACATTGTTCTCCAAATTTGGGAACAGTTCGGGAGAGCCGAGGTGGATCTGTTCGTGTCACGCGTGAACGCGCAATGTCCCCTATAGTTCTCTCTGAGGGAACAGGACGAGCCACCACTGGGGAGAGACGCATTCGCGCACTACCCGTGGCCGAAAGTTCTCCTGTATGCATTCCCTCCGCTGTCTTGCATTCTCCCACTGCTAGCCAGGGTGAGGTCAGAGGAGCTGTCAGTGATACTGATAGCGCCCGATCGCCCGGGGGCTCCGTGGTTTGCGGAGATGAGTCAGATGTTGATTGCGCCACCTTGGCCAATTCCACATCGACGAGACGCGTTGACCCAGGCGGGAGGCTCGATAGGGCAGTGGCCCATAATCGGCCAACCACTGAAGGCTTGGCTCCTGAATGGGACTGGTTGAGGCGCCGTGGGTTATCTGATGCAGTGATCAGAACCATACAAGGTGCACGAGCCGGTTCCACTTCTAGGATGTATACCAGCAGATGGAACGTTTTTTCACGATGGTGTGACACACAGGGTGTGGACCCCATGAACTGTCAGGTGGAGAGTGTGCTCTCTTTTCTGCAGTTTATGTTTGATAAGCAGAAATCGCCCTCCACCATTTGGGTGTTTGCAGCGGCAATTTCAGCTGGTCATGAGGGGTTTGACGGAACAAACGTGTTCAGCCACCCGTTAGTGAAAAGTGTTTTATTGGGAACGCGGCGGCTTAGGCCAATGCCTAGAGCCACGCTGCCCCAGTGGGATTTGGCCTTGGTTCTCGAAGCGCTATGTAAGTCGCCGTTCGAGCCATTGAATCAAATACCCCTCAAGATGTTGTATATCAAGACGGCACTGTTGCTCGCCCTGTCGACGAGACCCGACTGCCTTGCCATTAATGGCGATCTGAGCAGAGCGGTGTTACGTCCTGACCCGGCGTTTGTGCCGAAGGTTATTAGCAGTGCATATAGATCACAGACCGTGGAGTTGTGGGCTTTTTCTCCCCCTCCTCATGGGGAGAGGAGTGAGGAAAAGCTTCATTGTCTGTGCCCAGTGCGCGCTTTGGCGTGTTACGTTGAGCGCACAGCAGCGATTAGGTCATCGCCTCAGCTGTTTGTGTGTCACGGTGCGGCTGCATTAGGTAGACCACTTTCAAAACAGCGATTGTCTCATTGGCTTTGTGAAGGTATTGAGACAGCTTACGAGGCAGCGGGGCGACAACTGCCTCAGGGTATCAGAGCTCACTCCACTCGTGGAGTAGCAGCTTCTACTGCCCTCTTCAGAGGAACAGGGGTAGAGGATATTTGTAGAGCAGCGTCATGGTCGACGCCGTCTCCATTTATCCGTTTCTATCTATTAGATATGCCTTCTAACTCTTTGGCTCGATCTGTACTCAGCGTGGCTGAAAGGAGATCTTGAGCAAGAAGGAGAGGAAAAAAGCAGGACTGTGGACATGGGTGTTCATCGGGTCCGCTTTTGTTAGGAAGACATATTATGGACAGACATGTTTTCTAACTCTTTGGCTCGGTCTGTACTCAGCAAGGCTGAAAGGAGATTTTGAGCCAGGAAGAGAGGATGAAGCAGGACTATGGGCAGGTTCCAATCAGGTCCGCTTTGGTTAGGAAAACATGTTTGTTGATAGATAGGCTTTCTAGCTCTCTGGCTCGATTGTACTCAGCATAGCTGAAGGGGAATCTTGAGCTGGAGGAGAGAGAAGCAGGACGATGGACACAGGTCTCTATCAGGTCCGCTTTGGATGGAAAGCATATCTTGTGGCATGTCTCTTGACTGACAGGGTCAGTATAGTAGAGACATGTATTGAATTGACAGAATGTGAGGTCATCTATCTGATGGTTCAGTTTAGTATGACTTATATTTTGTTCCTGCCTACTAATCTCTGGGTTCCATTGAGTGAGTGAGGTGGTCTACTGGGCACATAATGTAGAGTGACACTTGGTGTCATTCCGTTAGTGGTCGGTAGTGTTTTCACAGGATATTGAGGCACATCTATCTGCTAGTACAGATTAGTGTAGCTTCTATTCTGATGATCTGCCCACTAGTCATTGGCATTGCCATTGAACTAGATGGGGCGGGTCTTTAACCGATGACGCGGTATATTGTGACGCCCGGAGGGGTTTTTAGTTGCAGTACTGCGGGAATTGGTTGCGGCCATTGCTAGGCTTGACCTTTTCATTTTTTAATGGGAAGTGTTAGGCTCGGCAGGGAGTACATTTTGGAGCGCTACGCTCCGCCTTAAACCACTAGGAGCAGAGCTCCCCTATGGGGCGGAGCTCCACGATATAGAACGATTAGTTACAGGAGTGTAACTCCAGTTCTATGAGTGGAGCGGAGCCCCATAGGACTTAAGGCCCTGCCGACCCTCTCTAGTCTCGCTGAAGATAATGTCTCGGGAGGCTGATTGAGGGGATGTGTCCCCTCTTATAGGGACACCTGTGCTCCCATTGGCTGCAGGTGTGTGCATAAATTTGCTTCAGGCTGTTGCTGCCTTAGGGCAGAGGGTAAACCACTAGGAGCAGAGCTCCCCTATGGGGCTCCGCTCCACTCATAGAACTGGAGTTACACTCCGGTAACTAATCGTTTTATTATTGTCACATACAAGTCAGTATCCCTTTTACATCAAGAGTTTACATATTTGTACATTTATATTTGTGTATATCAGGAGACTTTAGGTCAGGCGGAGGATGAGACCATCCAGGAGGACTCCAACTTTAGTTTAGTGGAGGCGACTCATTGCAAGCCCTGCGTCTCTGTGATGACACCACCACCGCCGTAGGAGGGACTTCATCTGGGCTTCTGGAGGTTATACTGGACGGATCCTTCTCAGACGTCCTGTACCATGTTGCCACAGAAACACTGACTCTCCAGTTAGAGCACAGCTGGACGTCCCGTCCTGTGGCCAAGAAACATCCAGCAGACCCTGTCTCCTCAGCACAGCCCAAGAGACAGCTGTGGAGACGCCACTGGGAGTTGTCGTTTATTCTGTGAAGAAGGCTGTAAGATGTACAGTGGTAAAGAGACCAGGGGAGCTTGTAGAGATGGGTCATTCAGACCCTTTGAGGACCAATGAAAACTCAGACTCAGAGGGACCAATCATAAGAACAAGAAATACACTCACACAGGACAAAGGAGCCAATAAGAGCACATAATCCAGCCATTCCCAGACATTTGGTTCCAATAAGAGGACAGAACACAACCATTCCTAGGCAGTGGAAACCAATGAGCCCAGTGCTAGCAGTGTTATCCCTCCCCTTAGAGAGGCTAGTGGTCTGGGGCTGAGGGGGAGCTGGCAGTCAGACACAGAGAGGTTTGTGGACGCCTCTCCAGTCCTGTTCATTGGCTCCCATTCCCACAGGATGCAGGCCCTGGACCTGGCCACCGGGGGGCTGCTGTGGGAGAGGGTCTCGGGACAGGATCGAGTCCTCTGCTGCTGTGTCCGGATGTGGAAGACTCATCGTGGTTGGTCTGTATCCACATAAAGCATCTGTTATTTGGTTATGTTTAATTTTGTTTTCTATTCTATGTCTATTCTACAGTGTATATTGAGGATATATACTGTGTGTTAACTGTGTTTAATCTCAGGGTGCTATGATGGTTGTGTGTGTTTCCTGTGTTTGGAGTCTGGGAAGACACAGTGGGTGTTTGAGACTGGAGATGCTGTGAAGAGCTGTCCTACTGTGGATGGCCACGTCTATGCCCTCGACTCACAGGTGTGTGTGTGTGTGTGTGTGCATACCTTTCTTTCAAGTGTAAATCTTGCATCACATGCTCAACACTGTATAATTGTGTGTGTGTATTCTAGGTTTGGCAGTGTGTGTGGAAGCACCACTGTGGGAGTGGATTGGTGTTCTCCTCACCCTGTCTCCATCCCTCTCTAACAGCATTGTGTCACCACCCTTGGTGAAACTTCCTCTGTCTCCATCCTGTGAGTGTCCATGCCTCCTTGGCTGCAAAAATCACAGATGCTTGCACTTATGAGTGAATGAGAAAAGATTCAAACTCTTTTTCTGTTTCAGGACACTGGTATTGTCCTGTGGATGTATTCCAGGAAGACTACGTTTTTCTCCATCCCAAGCTGCTCCATTGGAAACATAATCATCGGCTCTGTGAATGGAAACATCTGCTGCCTCAGCCACACAGGAAAATGGTGAGAGGAAGAACAGGCACTAATATAATGTCCATTTAGTCTTTCTCTTTAACATCTTCATTTTCACCAAGTAACAATTGATATTGCTCACTTATGTGTTTCATCTTTAATACTGTGTGTTTTCTGCAGCTGTGGCAGTATGTGACCAAGTGACTAGTCTTCTCATCCCCCTGCATCACACCAGACAAGCAGAGCGTTGTGTGTGGGTCACATGACGGGTGTGTGTACTGTCTGAATTGTGCTACCAGAGGGTGTACTCCAGCCCATGTGTGTTTGAGGGGTCAGCCTGGGGTTTGGAGGGTACATTGGTGGACGTGGTCTCCACAGATGGGACCCTGTGTGTTCTGGCAGGAAAGAATGGAACTCTGAGAGCCTCTCTCTCTGCCCAGGGGGCTCTTCTCCTCTCCTGTGGTGTGGCAGCGCTCCTGGTGGTCGGATGACGCAATGACTTTGTGTACTGTGTGGAGCCGACAGATGAGCTCAAATAGATTCCTGAGATGACATCATGTATTTTTGTACTATATTATAATATTAAAGAATAATATAGGAAACAAATGTAAGTATTGATACTAATTTGGAGGAGGAATATGACTTGAGGCTTTGAGTTCAGACATCAGTATTTAATTTATAATTCATAACATTTGCATCACTTTAAGATGTTCTCATGAATACCTTTTAAGTGGGACAAAAAAGTGCAATTATTACCCAAATAATGTCTTCCATACAACACTGTGTACACTACACTATTGCACACGACCAAAGGTAAACAAAATAATAATGACAAAGTGACTGAGCCTTAGGGGCTTCTTTCTGACCAATGTCCTGGTAAAACCGCCTCTAACATACATACATACATACATACTTACATCCATACAGATCATTACATTGAGTAGTGAGAGGAAGAATGCTGGCAGAAATATCCATATGATGTCAGTCACCAACAGACAGCCCAGCAGAGGTTCTCACAGCAGGGCTGATTGGTTCAAATCACATTGAGGTAAATTAAGAGGATGTGATATAGCTTAACTTGTCCCATGATGGGATTCAGAGAATGTGACTTTCCAAATGCTGGAGGACCATGTAAAGGCCTTATTATGGATCATCACATTAGGGGTGACTTGAGCACATGGGATGTTACAGCAGGCAGGTAGCCTCTTGCCATAGCTAAGCAAAATCCAGGACACATTATTAGTGTTGAGAATACTGTTCACAACTGCCCAACATTGGTCTTCAGTGCTGTGTTTCAGTGCAGTTGACATTTGATTATGACAGATTTTAGTGTTATTTTACAAACTGCGGTGAGATTCAAATAACTTCGTCATGGCATTTTTTTGATATATATTTTTTACAATATAGCATCTTAGACAGCTGTCACAGTCATCACGGGCACAGTGAGAATAGTTATACTAAGTACTGCTTTTGAATACAAGTAAAAAATAAGCTTTTGTACATCGCAGACAAGGCTCAGAGATTACAAATATATTGTTTCAACATTGTTAAAACCAGTGCTTGAAATAATACCCACAAGATAAGGTAACATAACTATTGTTGTTTTAAGGACGAAACACGGTGATCATCTGTCATGTTGGGTTATTGGTTACTGGTAGCCCTTAAAACACTGTTCCCAAAGCACCCTTGAATGAATAATCTATATCCTTTTTCAGACCTGTGGGATTGATCTTTGCAATACATAAGCATTTTTATCTTGTATTATGTTAAACACATTATCTATTTACAGCTGTGGTGCTTTGATTGGCTACTGAAGAGAAGTAAGGGTTGGGATTGGCTATTGCAATGGCCAGCAGTGGCCATGATTGGCTACTGTAGGATCTTTTGAGTTGTTGGAAGATATTGTATACTGCATCGCAGTGCTAGCTGTGCCACTAGAGATCCTGGTTCGAGTCCAGGCTCTGTCGCAGCCGGCCGCGACCGGGAGACCCATGGGCGGCGCACAATTGGTCCAGCGTCATCCAAGGTAGGGGATGGTTTGGCCGGCAGGGATGTGGGTTAGTTTCCCACGGGGGGCCAGTATAAAAAAACAAAAAAAAAACATGAATGCATTCACTAACTGTAAGTCGCTCCGGATAAGAACATCTGCTAAATGACTAAAATGTAAATGTATAGTTGATAGCATACAGCCAGGTAATCTTTAAAAAAAATGTAGCTTGTGTTTTCAGGTGTTCATATAAGTGCATGCTTGTACTGAGTGTTCGTGTTTGTAAATGTGTGACTGTGTTTATATTATGAATGTGAAACACTTTTAATCATACTAATCATACAAGTACATGGTTATGGTGAAATAGGGGGAGACTTGGGTTGAGGTTAGAGTGCAGGGGCAGAGAGGAGAGGTTGGGATGGTTTGGGACAGGGGTCATAGTTCATGGGCAGTGTGTGTACAGTACTGATGCAGTGTAGAGGTTAGAGAGGAGGTTATTTGATGATCTGAGGGCAGTCACTCCAGGCCTTGGCCTTGCGCTTGGCCAGAGCTAGCCAGGCCGGCTCAGTGGACACCTGGGGAGAGTCAGTGGACAGGAAGCGCTTGGTCACCTCCTTCACTGCAGGGGGCGATGGTGTGGAGTCTGCAATCTCAACTGGAACACAAGACCCAGAGAGAAAGGGTTATAATGCATGCTGAGGACACCATAAAAGTGTAGTAATCCACACAAGTTTGATAACAGATTGGTTTGATTATGATGATCCAGATGTAATATAATCATGTTTCATATGTGAGATATCCTAAATGTTTGATGCGATCTTGGGAAAGTGTGATGACAAATAGTTGTGAATATGAAAGCTCTTACCTGTGACAGTACTGGGCAGGGTGTTGGCTTTCTTCAGGTGGTCCCGGCGCTCGAAGCAGCCCAGGAGGGAGTCTGGTCTCTTGGCCTCTTCCGGTGTCTGTGGTTTGGGAGGGCTGGTGTTTCCACTCCCCTTACCCTCTGAAGGACTAACCAACACACACTGTGAAACACAGGTACCTTTTAGCGGACTGTCCCAGTCTCTCCTACTGCCCTGAATGCATTTCTATCTCTGCATAAGCATAATCGTGAGTGTATGAAGGTAAGGACAGTAATGTGTGTTAAAGTGCAGCAACATACGCTGTCTTTGTCCTTGGCCTGTTTCTCGGCCAGTTTGGCTTCTCTATTGCTGCAGCGTTCGTCTCGGCTCTGCTGCTGCTCCCTGAAGCCCTTCTGTTTCTGCAGCGCCAGCGTGATCCACGGAGGCCCCGCCTCCTTGTCCTGGACCGGCACGCTGTCCAACGAGTGCCTGCTTTGCAGCGATGGCTTCCCCTCTGTAAGTGGTGAGACGAGACAATCATCATATACTTGACATCATATACACAAAATCACTCAAGTAATTAAAATGCAGGTGTGACATCCCTACTCGCAAATATCTGTCATGGAGATTGGAGCACTTGCAGCATATGCGCTTCCCAAGGTGACACTAACCTTTCCTGATGAGCTCTGTTTTACTGTCAGCCTGCTCCCTCCAGGGGATACTGATGGAGGGGAAGAAGGACCTCTTCTCCTTGGGCTCCTCCTCCTCCTGACCCCATTGACCCTGTCCCTGGCCGTTCCTGTGGAGCTGGGCCACAGCTGAGGTTTCCTCCGTCCTCTCAACTCGCTCCTCATGGCCAGCTGAATTAGCCCCCACCCTCGTCCTCTGGACCACTGCATCGCTTGGACCCCCTCTGCCCACTTTGGGGAGTGGAGAGGGGGGAGGGGTGGCAGGTTTAGGGGATGTGCTCGGTCTTTGGTAGAGTGAGGGTTTGGACGGCTTCTCCTCGCTGTGTATGGAAGGGGTGGGAGACTTGCCTGCTTTGGCCCTGGGCTCTGGCAGAGATACAACCATATGTCCAGGCTTTACCCCAGGAATGCTCTCTCTGAGTGGAGATGCAGGGCTGGATCGATCAGAGAAAACTGAGGCGTCAGGGTCAATGGGGGTCAGAGGTGAGGGGACCCCATTGAAGCTGTCACCGGCGCTGTACCTCTTTTTCCTCTTGTCTGTTGACTGATCACTGTGGAAGCGGAGGGAGTAGTTGGTCCTCCTCAGCTTGATCCCAAACGGAGAGGGCTGGCCCTTCTCCCCCTGTTCCTCCCGGCCGTCAGAGTCCTCTGATTCTCCTCCCAGGCTCTCAGCATCTGTCTCTGAGTCCTCAGGTCTGGGGGAGCACTGGGAAGAGCTGGGGACTATGAATGAAGGGAGGTCTTTGGCAAACATGCACTCCCCTGTTCCGTCTGAAATCCGGACATACTTACCACCCCTGCTCTGGGCCTTGCTGCCTGGTGCTGGTGAGACTGCAGGGGGAATAGAGGCGCTGGAGGAGGTGTTGGAGAGAGTAGAGGTTGGGCTTCCTCCTTCCTTCTCTTCCAGATTCAACACCTCAGAGTTCCTGTTGGAGTTGGCAAACTTCTTCCTGGCCGGGGTGATGGAGAACTTGGCGCTGGTGGACATGGTCTTCCTGAGGTTGGTATGGGGGAACGGACTCTGGTCCTCACTGCTGGGTCGGCTTTGGCTCTGGGGGTCTGGGTATTCCTCATACTTCCCCTCCTCCGCCCCCTTGAATATCTTGCAGCGGATACTGGCCCACTCTGCAAGGACGGCTGCACTGGACTGGTCTGTGGACTCGCTGAGGGATTTTGTTTTCCCAGACTTGCGGTCTGGTGAGGTCTTGGTCTTGGTTGGTGGTGGGATGCCCATGGCAGCTTTCTTTTCATCTGCCAGACCCAGGATAGACTTACAAGCGATTTCTTTGATATGGTCCAGGTTGACAGCAGTGCCACATAGCTGGCCACCTGTCACCAGGATGGCTGTGTGGGGGACATGATGAGAGGATGGGAGGGTGGGGGAGTCAGCTCCTCCAGGCGATGAGGCCTTGGCTCTCTCTCTGTGTTCAGCCACAGTGCTCCCCTGCTGACTGGAGGCCAGTATAACAGGCGTCAGGTCGACCTTCTGGAACAGGATCTGCTTCTCCCCAGAGGACACTTTGAAGGTGAACGGCCTCTGTCTCTTCTCCATCTCTCTCCAGCGCACCTCCTCCGCCCTCCTCTTCCTCTCAGGGTCAGAGCTGCTCGCAGCCGCTTCTGCACACAGACTCTTCTCCTCCTCCTTCTCCTTTTTCTTCCTCTCCTCCTCTCCAAGCAGTTTTCTCTTTTCCTTCACCTGCTTTTTCATTCTCTCCTCCTCTTCTTCTGCCTCTTTCAGTCTCTTTTCCTCATCTACACGGAGACGCTCTGCCTCCAGTTCACACTGCTTCCTCTCCTCTTCTTCTTTTCTACTTCTTTCCTCTTTCTTCTTTTTCTCTTCCACCAGTGTCCTTTCCTTCTCCTCTCGCTGCATAAGCTCCAATTCCTCCCTCATCCTTCTTTCTTCTTCTCTCTGTATCCTCTCCTCTTCTTCTTTCATCCTCCTCTCCATCTCCTCTCTCTGTATCCTCTGCTCTTCTTCTTTCATCCTCCTCTCCATCTCCTCTCTCTGTATCCTCTCCTCTTCTTCTTTCATCCTCCTCTCCAACTCCTCTCTCTGTATCCTCTGCTCTTCTTCTTTCATCCTCCTCTCCATCTCCTCTCTCTGTATCCTCTCCTCTTCTTCTTTCATCCTCCTCTCCATCTCCTCTCTCTGGCTCCTTTCCTCTTCTTCTTTCATCCTCCTCTCCATCTCCTCTCTCTGTATCCTCTGCTCTTCTTCTTTCATCCTCCTCTCCATCTCCTCTCTCTGTATCCTCTCCTCTTCTTCTTTCATCCTCCTCTCCAACTCCTCTCTCTGTCTCCTCTGCTCTTCTTCTTTCATCCTCCTCTCCATCTCCTCTCTCTGTATCCTCTCCTCTTCTTCTTTCATCCTCCTCTCCATCTCCTCTCTCTGCCTCCTTTCCTCCTCATCTTTAAGTATACGTCCCTCCTCTTGTTTGCGACATCGCTCCTCCTCTAACTCACGCAGCCTCCACTCCTCTACTTTCTTCTTTCTATCCTCCTCCTCCACTCTGTGCCTCTGTTCCGCCAGGTCTCTCTTTCTCCTGGACTCCCGTCTCTCCTCCTCCTGCAGATTCTGCTTCTTGGTTTTCTCTGGGGGTGTCTCCTCCTCAGTGGTCCTGTGTTGGCTGTCTGCTGCATCTTTCTCCTCCTGCTGTATGCCAGGGATATCCACCTCTTGCAGATCCTGAAAAAAATAATGTATTTTGATTTCTATTGTTGAGCTTTATCTCACTATATTCAGTCTATATGACAATTCTATGTATGTACATTCATACCAAAGAAAGACCACCAACTGTAAGGACCATGACCCCTCTCACCTGTGTGTACCGGCGGTGCTTGCGGGAGATCCTCTGGTTTTTGGGTTTGACAGACAGCTTATGCTTGGCAGCGGTGTTGTCCAGCCGAGGGACAGACTGTGAGACTCCATCCAGGTCGATAGACTCAATGGTGCCGATGGCTGGAAGAAGTTGTTTGGACCTGGGAGATTTCACTGGAGTGCTGGGGGCTTCAGCCTGGGGAGCTCCATGGCTCTCACCGGCCTCTTGGTCCTGACTGGCCCCCTGGTTGTCATGAAAACAGAACATTTTCATTTTCTTCCTATATTTCCAACACAAATTCTTTGAGTTACTACTGTAGCATTATAAGCTAACAGTGAACCAAAGATTATGCAGTTAATGATCTGCTATTACCTTTGGCTCTGTGTCCACTGGCTCAACCTCCACCTGGGCTAAGACACTCAGATGGCTCCTGGGCACCTCCTCTTCATCCGAGCTGCCCTCGTCTCCCTCACTCTTCCTCAGAGAGGGGGGCCTCTGGCCAAACTTGATATTCTGTGCTATCTGCCTCTGCATATTCGACACACACACACACATTTTGGGTTTGGTGTTAGACATTGAAGACAGCAGTAACATTAAAGTGTATGTTATCTGGGAGCAACTGTTGACTTACGAGTACATGGTAATTAGAGGCATCAACCAAGACTGTGAACATACATCTGAATGTGTGTGTGTGTGCGTGTTTAAGGCCCACCTGCAGGTTCCTGACTTTATCAGAGACGTTTTCCTGGGACATGGTCTGTTCTGGGCTGGGCTCCTGTACTGCTTCCTCTGGGATAAACACACTGTCGTAGGAGAGGGCTCGGGACCCAATGGGGTTCAGCTTCCTGCAAAGACATAACGGGCGCTACAGCTATAGCATGCTATTACAGTCAGTCACTCATTAATTCCTGACAAGATGTAGTATCCCTGAGTAAATTCATTTGCACAAACCGAAACCCTTTCACACTCCACCAATTAAAAGCTAAAAGTCAGTCAAGCAGTTTATAGAACACATTTCAACTGAACTGCCCCCTTTTCTCACCAGATAGATTCAGTCGACTCTGCTGACTCGAAAAATAGATAACCAGACACATTGCATGCCAAACAAGAAGCCACATGATAATATATGTGGTATCCATGTTGGGTCTTAGTGGAAATAGTATTATAGGCGTTCTCTGTGGTCTGGGTGTGGCTTACTGGAAGGGATTAAAGACATAATGTGCTCAAGGCCATGCAGACTAAGTTATTGATAAGACCTGTGTTCAGAGCTTGTTTCATTTTGAGATGGGGACCTGTACAAGCAATAGGGGGAAAACGGCAATGTAGATCCAACTCAACTGCATGACCTCATGACAACATTATGAACAGTGTATAAATGCAACCTGGACTACTGGAGTATTTCTCATAATATCAAACAGAATACGTAGATGTCCCGTTTACCTCAGATGTTGATTGGTCTCCTCATCATCTGAGACGACTTCGTTAGACACTTCCCCTGTGGAGAAGCTAGCCTTCAGCTCTGCTGTATCAAAGTCCCGCTCTGCTGCCTCCTTATTCCTCTTCCCAAACAGACGTCTGAATGGCTGGAATTTGCCCTGTCGTCGCCTCTCTGCAGGCAGAAAGAGAAATGATAACCAAAGCCACACACTATCACCTTATCTCTCTTTATTATCACATCCGTGGACTGTATAATTACATCTAAATGAGTGGGCCGTAGTGTGTGTGTGTGTGTGTGTGTGTGTGTGTGTGTGTGTGTGTGTGTGTGTGTGTGTGTGTGTAAGTATACAAAAGAACTCCACAGCAGATTAGGTGAAGAGAAAACCTTGGCTCGGTTGATAACACTTACCTTGAATAACAGAATGTGCTAAATAAAGTAGCAACAGTCAGAAGGACATGGAGGAAAACCAACATTCTGATCATAAAAAGGCTGAATCATTCTGACCTGACTGCACCCTTGGGAGTCATTCAGGAAATCACTCACTCATTGAATGACTGTCTCTCTCTCTCTCTCTCTCTCTCTCATATGCAAACATACATTTGTTTCACTTGAACAGATACTCAAGGCCTCACAAATACTCTTATCCAAAGCAACTTTAGACAGTTCAATACTGTTCATGTTATCTACACAGCATGGTGTGCTGTGGACTTTTGAGGTTCCAGGTTGTCTAATTCCACATAGATGTGATTTATCCACATAGATGTGATTTATCACTGACGTTTGTACATGCTCCTTCATCACATAAATACTCCTCTATCGTGGCTTGTGCCAAACTGATTCATAAATTGTCCCCAAAAAGAGTTTTTATGCCAACTTCACTCAAACAGCTGGGTGGTATGGAGCAGAGTTTTCACCACCACAATGACTCATTACAAATCAACCTTGAAAATCCCAGCTATATAATCGCATAACCAGAAGTTTACTACAAATGCAGAAACAATGGCGGTGAAGCTCATCATGACTGCCTCCTCGTCCTGTCTCTGTGACCTTGTCAGATGGTGTTTCATCTGAGCAGCAATTTAGATGACCAACAGATATCTTATTAAAGTGTAGGGAGCACCTAGTCAACAGTAAGGTTATTATAGTTTTGTGTTTTTATTTCTATTAGTTTTTTCGATTTTAAATTCAGTTTAGTTTCAGTGAGTTTTCAGACCTGAGTTTTCAGTCCTTTTTTATTTTGTTTTTTATATTATTTTGTTTCAGTTTTAGGTTTAGTGTTAGCGACAGAATGCATGCGTGGGAGCCTATGAGTCATTTGGGTTATATCGTTTTTTGTTTGTTTTTGGGTTTGTCTTGTCACTTCTTGCAACTATACTTAAGGTCAAAGACAGAAGAGAAAGCGAGACATTCGACTCCCTCATTTCTTCTGATCGGGGCGGGGCCACACTGGTCTACTTATTGGAGAGCGAGACATCTCACTGGCAAATTTTTTCTGGTCGGGCAGGTATGGCGACCGGGGAGAGGACACAAAGTAGACCAGAGCCAGCTGTTCCCTCTCTCGTGTGAGCATGCCAGATATTATGGAGGAACCATGAGCTCATGCGGGAAAGCATGCTCACGCGAGAGAGGGAACGCCCACTTACACAGACCGGAACATTGAAAAAACATTTAAATGGTAAACGGCCTGAGTAAACAAACGTATTTATCCACCATCTTTGATAAGGTGATTGGTCAGGTCATAGGTTAGGTTAGCACTTCTCATGACTCCAATGCTACATTGTAGTAATCCACGTCCCATTTGATTAGCTGAAGTGATTTTGTCAAGTGTGAAACGCTCTATCTAGAAACAATTGATCCTTGATTACTATACAGTTCTGGAAACCTTGAACACCTAACTTAATTATCATCCAAAATAACTTTACAAATACAAAAGATACACTTACTGTTAGCTGTTTTACCACAGATTCTAACTTAGTTTTTTTGTGTAACACAGTTTTGAGCCGACAGGTTTTTTTTGTTCCCTCCCGAGTTTCCATTAGCTTAGGAAGTGTAACACAAAACACCTCTGTGGGAATCTGTGTTAAAACGGCGCACAGTAAATGTATCTTTTGTATTTGTAAAATCATTTTGGGGTGATATGAAAGATTTCTGAGGTTTCCAAAACCGCATTGCACGCAGTGATTATTAAGTTGAGTGTCGGGACAGTTTGGCCCCACTGTGGTCAGTTGTTGAAATGAGAACCATATGGCTGTATGGCCTTGGGTAAATATGGTGGAAGGAAACTTTTTAACTTAAGTAGTACATGTAAGAAGAATCAAGTTAACTACCTAGACATTTTTCCCTGTTAGCTAGTGATAGCTAGTGACAGTGATGCACATGCTAGGCCTTTTTGAAACATGGCCATCTACTAGCAGGATTTACCCACCAGATCCAGTAGCTTGAAACCCCATTAGATTTTTGCCCGAAGTTTAGAAATAAAACTCTAACTGAACATAATTAATTATGGTTTTTATTTTATTTTAGTTAGTTTTGGAGTCAAAGATAGTTTCAGTATAGTTGTAGTTTTTTATTATTTTAGTTTACTTTTCATGATTCATTTTTTAGTTTTAGTTTACTATAATAACCTTGGTTCACAGAACATTTCAGAGCTGCCATGTAGCAGAATGCTAGCACACCAGGTAGCCCACAAACAAACCAAACCAATATATCTACAGAATCCTTAGCAATAATATTATATTAAGATTAATTTCCTGTTTATCAGAGTACAAAATGTGGTTCCTGAGTACAGAAGCTTATCTCTGGAAATGTCAATGACAATGTGCACAAGGACACATCACAGTTTCCATCTAGTTTCTATTCTCTACAAATTAATTTGAGAACCACACTCTCAGAGATCTTAACCTTATATTGCACAAATCGTACTTCTATTTTAGGTACAGCTCTTATGAACAAGGAAGCTTGCTGTTCATTTATCTACAAGGCGGTTGCTTACTACTACTATAACAACATAATGATTACATCACAAGAGCAAAATATAATTTTGTTGGTATTGGCTATGTGATTTGTTGACCAATATCCAGCCGTGAAATATTGTATCGGTAAATTACTGCTGTCAAAAACATAAATCATAGTGCAACTACCTACCTGCTATACAACCCTGGTAAACCACTTCACTGGCAGACACTGACAGGGCATGATTTCAGTTGGTAGTGATTGAGTCTTGACGACCGAGCAGTTTCCATGCCACAGTGCTGAACTGAAGATAAGAGGACCTTTGCTTTATATCTTTATTTCCTCATTAGCTTTCCTTGCCAGTCAGTTATAAACTCCCAGTCATATAAGATAAACATTTCCGTGTCTAAAATAAAACGTCTGACAGTGGTCTCTCAGGGATCTCCTGACCTGAATGCTGTTGACATGATATGGTAACCAGTGTCGATATGCTATCCATAGATATTATATTGTTACTGTATCTCAAGAGTGGAAGGAGCAGTGCTTGACTTGGGCAGGAGCTCACTGGAGCTGAGTACAGGCACCTCAATTGGTCTACTGCTTGGGCTCCTGTTCCTCTTATAGAATATCAGCTCAATAGTATTGTGGAGCTCCTGCACCTAACTATAAACAGTACCGGCACCCAAAATGAGTACCGCCACCTATTTCAGTCCAAGTCAAGCACTCTGAAGGAGGTTATCACTTCTCCCACTAAAATGCTTTCCTATCCTCACTGAGTGGCCTGGTTGAAAGCTATTTCACATGCCAAGGTAAATGAAGACTATTCAATCTAAAATGTTATTTTACACTAGACTAGTGCATACAGGTAATTGCATACTTTTGCCTGCCAGTTTGAGAGGTGTGTTTCAACATGTGTGTTCAATACATGTATGTGTGTGTGTGCACGTGGCTCGAGGTCAGTGTTTTCCAGGATTACTGTATATATTCATACAGTATGAGTATCTGTATGAGCAGATGTGTGTAATGTATCTATGTCAGTGTTTGTTTGTGTCTGAATGTTAGTGGGAGATCCCGTGGATGAACTGAAGTGGGAAAGGTTACCAGGCTACTCTACACCACTGTGAAGGCAAATGCTTTCTGGGCTCTCCGGTTATCCCTTGCAGGGCTATAAGTAGCAACCAGTGTGGGATTTCACTCTGTGTGTGTTGCTGCACAAGGGCATTGTGGGAAATTATACAGTAAACTAATTTCCACTCTCTGGTCACAAACACCACCTCTGGGAGCTGTGTGAGTTTGAGTCAGTAGTGTTAAAAAGTTGCATCTGCATCCATCTATCCTTAGTGATTAAAATACTATACTGTAGGTCGACTCTAACTCCTGACCATTTAAATCATATTAAATATTCAATAGCCATCAATCACCTCTACCAAGACCTCAGGCAAATCATCATCTGTCCTCATATCCAAACTACCATATTATCTGTGGTATAATTCAATCATGTAATCAGTGTTACCTAATCATTTCTTAACATTGGTGCAATTTAGAGAAACAAAGGCCTCAACAGAACAGTGTACCGACAGTCTACCAACAGGATGTCAACAGTGTACTAGTCTGTTGACCCAGACTGCTGACTGGGCCAAACCTGAGAGACTACTGGGCTCAGCCTCTGTGTCTTAGAGTGTGTTATTGAGCAAACTGATGAGCTGCTCCAGCCTATTTCTCTCTGTCTGTCAGTCTGTTTCTCCCTCTGAGGAAGTATTGAGTGTTGTACTGTGGATTATTTTTCCCAGCATTAGGGCCTGTCCTGCACTGCTTCTGCTCTGTTTCACTGGCCGGCCCATACTGCACTGCTTCTGCTCTGTTTCGCTGGCCGCCCCATACTGCACTGCTTCTGCTCTGTTTCGCTGGCCGGCCCATACTGCACTGCTTCTGCTCTGTTTCGCTGGCTGGCCCATACTGCACTGCTTCTGCTCTGTGTCGCTGGCCGGCCCATACTGCACTGCTTCTGCTCTGTGTCGCTGGCCGGCCCATACTGCACTGCTTCTGCTCTGTGTCGCTGGCCGGCCCATACTGCACTGCTTCTACTCTGTTTCGCTAGCCGGCCAATATTGCACTCACTGCCCCTGGCGTGCTCACACACTCATGCATGAAACTAGAAAGGACACATTTTCAGCAGAGTAGAACACTCAGTTGTCCTGTCAGTTGTCCTGTCAATTCAATCATTTCAGAATGTATTAATTCACCATAGGAAAGTAGATACCAATAGGTGATAAAAGCAGGAATTGGGTGCAGAAATCACACACAGGGTCACACAGAGGCCTTAAACCATCACACACATCTAAGATAGGCCTCTGTAAGCTTTTGATATCAGTTACTGTACAACCCATCACTACATCACCACACCATGCATTTCTTAAAGAGACAGTTAAAGAGGTATAAATATAAGCCAACAAAGGCCTCCTTGTATCCTCCCGAGGTTATCATGAATTAGTCTGAGTCCTGTCTCTTTAAGGCCTTGTCTAAAATCACTATTTTTTTCCTATTAACCTGGGCTTTCGTATACGGTTACCTCTAAATGACTGTCACGCTTAGTTTCCCTGGCGTCCTTAGCCATGGTAACGGCCTTGTCTGTGGTAAGAAAAAAGAGAGTGAACATGGGGGTTGTTGTTGTCTTTAGTGAGAGTGAGCGAGTGAGGGTCCTGTCCCGTGTAAGAAAGGAAAAAAGGAGATGACAGAGCAGCACTCACTGAGTGAAGGGAGAAACATGAGAGCTCACACAAAGCGTGCAGTTTAAATGACACAGCTGTCCCTTGCTCTCCTTCTCTCTCTCCCCAGCCCTCTCATCCTCTACCTTGCAATGATCTTCTCTCCCCTCTCTCGAAGGGTCCCTTGGTGACTAGCTTGTTAATGGTATAGGGAACCCCTCCGAGGACACTGTGCTACACACAGTTTGTGTGCAAACATAATTGCTTAGATAGCCAAACAAACACCTTACATAGCTCAGAAAAGTGTTGTAATTGAATTAAGTGTTAATGAGACGTATACATCTTTCAAATGACACCTAACACACCTTTCAAATAAAGATAATCATAACTGAACAAATCACAGGACACTCACAGTACTCTCTCCTTCCCTCTCCTTCCCTCTCTCAACTATCTCTTTCTCTCACTGCAGCTGTAGATAATGTGTTAACCCAGCAGGGAAGCCCTTTGTTCCTCCAGACCTGCATTTGATTAGAGATCCTCCACCTAAGCACAATGTGGATGATACCCGTCACACATGACTGCAGTGCAACTTCTGAACAAAACTACATGGTACACTGATCACCACCACCACCCACCACTTTTAACAGAGACAATTTGAGAAACATAATGTTGCAAAAATTAGATTAAAATGAAAGATGCTGTTTTTATCTCACCAAACAATCGTCTCAACACCTCAATCACACACACAGCTCTCTGGCTGCAACACCTCTCATCCAACACCTGTCAGTCTCTAGACACCAGCACGTTGTTGACCCACCGGTTTTCACATGTACAGCGGAAACACATGGTGTGTAAATCCCAAGCACTCGAGCCAGAAGCCTGGCATGTGTGAGACAGTACCGAGAAAGAGAGGGGGGAGAGAGAGATAGAGAGGGAAAGACAGAGAGAGAGGGGGGGGTAGAGGGAAAGACAGAGAGAGAGGGGGGTAGAGGGAGAGACAGAGAGAGAGGGGGGTAGAGGGAGAGACAGAGAGAGAGGGGGGGTAGAGGGAAAGACAGAGAGAGAGGGGGGTAGAGGGAGAGACAGAGAGAGAGGGGGTAGAGGGAAAGACAGAGAGAGAGGGGGGGTAGAGGGAAAGACAGAGAGGGTGGGGGGTAAAGAGAGAGGTACAGCAAAGGATAGAGACATAGAGAGAGCAAGAGGGAGAGATAGAGAGAGGAATAGAGACATGAAGAAGGAGAGGGAGCAGGGGCGGTGTGTTCATTAGGGCGATATGGGCGACGCACTGCCAAACGGGAAAAGGAAGGGATTTTTTTTCTAATCAATTATATCACGGCAACAGTAGTTATCAGTGTTCTAATCTAGACGTCTGATCTGCCACTAAATGTCCAATCAGGCTAAAGTCGTGCTTCAAATGTCCCCGCCCGTTTTGGGGCGATTTCAGTCAGGTTGAAAATCGCCCAGAAGTCTCTCATAGCCTCTAATGTAAAATCAATTTTTTTCAAATATCAGAGCTTTCAATACAATCTCTATGGGTTTCTGAGGGCTTGCACTTACGCGCTTTCGTCATACGTAACATAACCATGAACGTAACTAAGAAAAGAGCGGGTAGCCTCATCAATCAATTCACTATTACTGTCAAAATGGCTAGCCTTCAGTGCAACTCGATTGTCTCTTTGAAAGAAGTTCCTTTTTGTCGGCGAACAAATCAAGATAAATTGGCAACGAAACAATTAGGACCTCCCAGACCAAATTTAATAATTCAACAGGTTTCTACTAAGCAGAGTCGTGAAAACTGTCTACGAGAATCGAGACGACCTCATAGAATGTTTTGAAGCCATTCGGACGGGTTCATTGGGTTCATTTGACCAGCCCACCCTGAGAGAGGCCTCTGGCTACGTGAGGATGCTACTTGATGAAGATTTTATTTTTTTCCTGCGGCTTTTTCACAAAATCATGCCCCACGTCGACATTCTGTACCAGAAGCTACAGAAGAAGGACATCGATGCTGTCTTTATCAAACGTGCCCTCGACAGCTTCACAAGCAGTGTGCAGGCCATAAGGTAAGATTAAACAATATCATTCGATCTTTCTCAATGTTCATTTTTACAAATCTATACAATTGGCCAGAATATGGTTGTTCATATTTACAAATCTATACAATTGGCCAGAATATGGTTGTTAATTTTTACAAAGCCATACAGATAGCTGTGTTTACCTTTTCTAGAAATTACTTTCAAATTCTGTTTTCAGGCAAAATGTCTATCACTGTTCATTTTCACAAATCTATACAAGAGGGCAGAATATGGAAGTCTATAAAAATGTCTTATTACCAATAACTTGCATCAATGTTTTCAGTAGCCTCTATCAAAAGCTCCTGCTTGCTTGTTGTGAATTATGCTCAGGTGCACATATTTCCAATTCAACCATGAGGCAAAAAATGTGGTAAAAGCTCTTGTTGATCCTGCAATCTGAACAAATACCAAGATGCTGTATTTTCAGCTGATATTTCATTTGTTTATGGAAATGCATATTGTTTATGCAGTGTTGAGGAATGTGAAAGAACACCCTTGATTATTTTTACTGTGATAACTTATTTTGATTTTGTAAGCCAACACTTTTGAGATCAGTCAATAAATGCTTCTGGTATTGACTTATATGCTGCCCCTGTCTTCATGTTGTTGCTGGACATATCTTTTAAAAAATGTGTGTAGGTCACCTAAATCATCAGAAAAATTGCCCCCCCTGAGAATTTTTTCAGGAGCCGCCACTGAGAGGGAGGGATAGACAGAGAGAGTTCTCCCGTCCCCAGAGGGATCAGCAGCATGCTGTACTGCCTCAATGCTTATCCTTCCTGAGGGTGACAGGGCCTGACAGAGCCTCTCAGAAATGCCTCACCCAGAATGGCTCTTTGTCCTGACTAACTCTAGTTAGCGCAGAACAAGGAGCCAGCAAGTATGTGTGGAGATGGAATGTGTTGGAGCATACAGTGTGTATTGATGTGTGTGAGAGAGAATGTGTTATTGGTTGTAAGGGAGTGACTGTGTTAGTGTACTGTATATGTACAGTATGTGGTTGGTGTGGAAGCGTGTATGTGTGTTTGCATATGTGTACAGTATGTGTGTGTTCAGGATGTGTGTGTTCAGTATGTGTGTGTACAGTATGTGTGTGTACAGTATGTGTGTGTACAATATGTGTGTGTTCAGGATGTGTGTGTTCAGTCTGTGTGTGTTCAGTATTTGTGTGTACAATATGTGTGTGTTCAGTATGTGTGTGTTCAGGATGTGTGTGTGTTCAGTATGTGTGTGTTCAGTATGTGTGTGTTCAGTATGTGTATATGCGGTGTGTGAGTACAATAGCTTTAGCTGAGCTGACCACATGAGAGTATATGTTGAGCAGGCGTCTGCGTGGCAATGAGACAGTGTGCGTGTGTATGTGTGTGTGTCTGTGTGTGCATGTGTGCGCATGTGTGTGTGTGTGTGTGCGTTCGCACAGTAGACAGACTTGAGAGCAGAGCTGCAGATGGGATGAGAGAAGCAGGAGAAGCAGAGAGAGAGATGCCTTTGACAAGGGTACAGCTGCAACACAGTGTGGCAGTGGCATAGCACCACACTGCTGTATTGCAGTGCTGCTACTGTGTACCCACCCAACAGCTCAACATCACTCCACTGTGACACAGCCCTGGTTATAGCCATAAGCACAGTGGGAGAGCTAACAGCTAACTGCCATAGCTCAATGGCATAGCTCAGTGCCATGATAGCGCAATGGGTTGGCTAAAGTGTTGTATAGCTTGACAGCGTAAACAGCTTGTTGTCGAAGCACATGGACGCGGTGGGGCTGTGTAACACTTTACCTATTTCAGCGGCACAACTCGACAGGGCTGCGCACCACTGCAGTAAAACCTTAGGGAACATCGATCTGCCCTTTTGTACAATGTCTGTCTCTTTAACCCAGACCAGGTCAGCGGCACTGCTGCTGTTGCCTCCTCTCTCTGTGGCTTTGGGAGAAACAAAGGGAAATAAAATACAAACAGAAAGGTAAACAGCAGCTTTGGGGTTGTTCTTAAAGTTATTAGGGTTGCTTAAGGCGCTCTATTGAGAGTTGGGGATGTAGGATGGAGATTAGGTATGATATGGAGGGCAACTAAAGTATTTGAAGGTATGGATGAGGAGGATGAGGAAGAAGTCCTTGTCAGTAGTACTACATACACTGTAGCACGGTCAGTGTGGGGGACAAGAAGGACATAGAATCCATAGATTCAGGTCAGGGCCTCTTCTTGGTTACAGAATATCAGTTGTTATTGACTAAAGTGCCAATAACGTCTGCAATGCTTCACAATACATTACAACAGGGTTGTTATTGTCACATTTACCCCTCTCTTTGTCGCCCTCTCTCTTCTCTCTCTGATGAAAAATATCTGAAGTGTAGCAATCTCCGGTTCCCAAGGCAACAGCTTCTTGGCAAATCAGCACCGAAGGAGACACCAAAGGGATCAAGAGGCTTGTCCATCCTCACTCCAAATAAGACTCAACTATCACCACTCCTTCGCTTACACATACAAGTTGATATCACACATACATACACAGAAGTATGATGATGATGGCATAATGATGCTCTCTGTCACCATACTGCAAGACTTACCATATGCAAGTATATTTAATCTATAAAACCGAGAGCAACAACATCAGCTATAATATAACAGTAGGAGTGGGGGTGAAAAAGATAAAGGGATAGGCTAGAGGAAGAAAGATAGAAGGGATAAAAAAATTACATGAAGTTGAAGTCTAGATGTGAAGAGTAGCAGAAGAGAGATGGTTGGATGGTGGGACAGAACGTGAGACACACAAAGCAGCAGTCACATGACCAGCAGGGTTACAGTTACCCTACTGACCACTAGTGAGGTAATAGGCTTCCACGTGTGCCATGCAATGACAACAAAAACAAACAAATAGGCCTTTTTTCTCTCACTGGACATTTCACAATGGCACAGTGATGTGAGACTGACGCTTCATGTGCAAACCGTTGTTGCCCTGTGTAGGGTGCTGTCTTTCGGATGGGACGTTAAACGGGTGTTCTGATTCTCTGTGGTCACTAAAGATCCCATGGCACTTATCATAAGAGTAGAGGAACCTCTTAAGGATCGTACACTTTTTTTCAATTTTCGCCTAAAATGACATACCCAATCTAACTGCCTTTAGCTCAGGACCTGAAGCAAGGATATGCATATTCTTGATTCTATTTGAAAGGAAACACTTTGAAGTTTGTGGAAATGTGAAATGAATGTAGGAGAATATAACACATTAGATCTGGTAGAAGATAATACAAACAAAAAAACATGAAATGTAAGAGAAAGGCCACAATATAATATTGCAGTTTAGGCGCAATTTAGATTTTGTGTGTGCAAAGTTTCAGATTGATCCAGTGAATCATTGCAATACTGGACTATTTTGGATCAACTCTTCCCAAATGTGCCGAATTGGTCAATTGATACATTTTCAAGTACGTAACTATAGAGAACATACAAAAATTATATGGTAATACAAAATGTAAGTTTACACACTCCCAGGAATGTCATACATGATGGATCATTAGCTTATACACTAACTTACACACATCTACAGTGGGGAAAAAAAGTATTTAGTCAGCCACCAATTGTGCAAGTTCTCCCACTTAAAAAGATGAGAGAGGCCTGTAATTTTCATCATAGGTACACGTCAACTATGACAGACAAAATGAGAGAAAAAAAACCCAGAAAATCACATTGTAGGATTTTTTATGAATTGATTTGCAAATTATGGTGGAAAATAAGTATTTGGTCAATAACAAAAGTTTCTCAATACTTTGTTATATACCCTTTGTTGGCAATGACACAGGTCAAACATTTTCTGTAAGTCTTCACAAGGTTTCCACACACTGTTGCTGGTATTTTGGCCCATTCCTCCATGCAGATCTCCTCTAGAGCAGTAATGTTTTGGGGCTGTCGCTGGGCAACACGGACTTTCAACTCCCTCCAAAGATTTTCTATGGGGTTGAGATCTGGAGACTGGCTAGGCCACTCCAGGACCTTGAAATGCTTCTTACGAAGCCACTCCTTCGTTGCCCGGGCGGTGTGTTTGGGATCATTGTCATGCTGAAAGACCCAGCCACGTTTCATCTTCAATGCCCTTGCTGATGGAAGGAGGTTTTCACTCAAAATCTCACGATACATGGCCCCATTCATTCTTTCCTTTACACGGATCAGTCGTCCTGGTCCCTTTGCAGAAAAACAGCCCCAAAGCATGATGTTTCCACCCCCATGCTTCACAGTAGGTATGGTGTTCTTTGGATGCAACTCAGCATTCTTTGTCCTCCAAACACGACCGAGTTGAGTTTTTACCAAAAAGTTCTACTTTGGTTTCATCTGACCATATGACATTCTCCCAATCCTCTTCTGGATCATCCAAATGCACTCTAGCAAACTTCAGACGGGCCTGGACATGTACTGGCTTAAGCAGGGGGACACGTCTGGCACTGCAGGATTTGAGTCCCTGGCGGCGTAGTGTGTTACTGATGGTAGGCTTTGTTACTTTGGTCCCAGCTCTCTGCAGGTCATTCACTAGGTCCCCCCGTGTGGTTCTGGGATTTTTGCTCACCGTTCTTGTGATCATTTTGACCCCACGGGATGAGATCTTGCGTGGAGCCCCAGATCGAGGGAGATTATCAGTGGTCTTGTATGTCTTCCATTTCCTAATAATTGCTCCCACAGTTGATTTCTTCAAACCAAGCTGCTTACCTATTGCAGATTCAGTCTTCCCAGCCTGGTGCAGGTCTACAATTTTGTTTCTGGTGTCCTTTGACAGCTCTTTGGTCTTGGCCATAGTGGAGTTTGGAGTGTGACTGTTTGAGGTTGTCGACAGGTGTCTTTTATACTGATAACAAGTTCAAACAGGTGCCATTAATACAGGTAACGAGTGGAGGACAGAGGAGCCTCTTAAAGAAGAAGTTACAGGTCTGTGAGAGCCAGAAATCTTGCTTGTTTGTAGGTGACCAAATACTTATTTTCCACCATAATTTGCAAATAAATTCATTAAAAATCCTACAATGTGATTTTCTGGATTTTTTTTCCTCAATTTGTCTGTCATAGTTGACGTGTACCTATGATGAAAATTACAGGCCTCTCTCATCTTTTTAAGTGGGAGAACTTGCACAATTGGTGGCTGACTAAATACTTTTTTCCCCCACTGTAGATGGCCGGGCGGGGTGGGTGTGGAGCCAGAGACGGCAGGGGTTCAAACTGTAGAACCCAGTTCCTACATTTGAATATAAAAATGGATTTTATCAAACAAAACTATGCTACATTTTTTCTCTGGGACCCTTAGGATGACAAGTCAGAGCAAGATTACTGAATGTAAGTACATTATTTACCTTCAGAGGTGAATGTACCAAACCAGTTGCCGTGATAGATTTTCTTGTTGTTGTGCACTCTCCTCAAACAATAGCATGGTATTATTTCACTGTAACAGCTACTGTAAATTGGACAGTGCAGTTAGATTAACAATAATTTAAGCTTTCTGCCCATATAAGACATGTCTATGTCCTGGAAAGTTTGCTGTTACTTACAACAGTCATGCTAATCACATTAGCGCACATTAGCTCAACCATCCCGTATACTGGACACCGATCCCGTAGAGGTTAACCCCGGTGTTCTGGCTAAATTCCTAATCTGTCTGTCAGACCATCATGGCAACCTAATCATCCCTAGCTTCCAATTGGCTCATTCATCCCCTGTAACTATTCCCCAGGTCGTTGCTGTAAATGTGTTCTCTGTGAATTTACCTGGTAAATACCTCCCAAATTATTTTCATCCTATGAACTTGGAGAATACAGTATTACATTATAAACTTACCAGGAAGAAATGTAAAATGCAGTTCTATTCAAATATGATTTAATCTTTTTGTGTTGAGAGTGTTACACGATCCTGCAATTTGTTGATACGAGTCAAGAGCAAGCTAACAGTGCTTCTATCATTGTGTACTGTGAATGCATCAATTTTAGATTTGACCCTGAATGGATGTTTAAATATCAATAATGCCAGTTTCTGTGTATAAGAATGCAGTCTTACCTTGCTGCTGTCGCGTCTGTGTGCAAAGATATCTCTATGTGAGTGGTGTGTGTGTGTGTGTGTGGCCGTTCTACCCGCCTCCTGTGTCACAGTGGAACTAAGGTATTACCTAGAGTCAGGTGTCACTGAACAGATGCAGTGAGTGCTTGAGTATGTTTGTGTGTGAGAGTGTGTTTTTGTTGCCAAATGTTTGACTGCAAGAGCATGCAGTGGCTATTTGTTGTGATTATGAGCACATGGTATCTGCAATATGTTTGTGAATGCATGCATGCATGTACAACTCCCTGTGTTTGTCAGTGAATGTAGACATTGCCTTCAGAAAGTATTCATACCCCTTGACTTATTCCACATTTTGTTGTGTTACAGCCTGAATTCAAAATGTATTACATTTATTTTTTCCCTCACCCATCTACACACAATACCCCATAATGACAAAGTGAAAACATGTTTTTAGAAATGTTAGCAAATGTATTGAAAATGAAATATTGAAATATCTCATTTACATAAGTATTCACACCCCTTTGCTAGGACACTCCAAATTGAGCTCAGGTGCATCCAATTTCCTTTGATCATCCTTGAGATGTCGCTACAACTTGATTGGAGTCCACCTGTGGCCAATTCAATTGTTTGGACATGATTTAGAAAGAAACACACCTGTCTATATAAGGTCCCACAGTCTACAGTACGTCAGAGCACAAACTATACTACGAAGTCCAAGGAACTGTCCGTAGATCCCTGAGATAGAATTGGAATGAGGCATATATGTCGTTTCCAAGAGCACAGTGATCTCCATAATTGGGAAATTGAAAAAATATGGAACTACCCAGACTCTGCCTAGAGCTGGCCATCTGACCAAACTGAGCAACCGGGCAAGAAGAACCTTAGTCAGGGAGGTGACCAAGAACCCAATTACAACTCTGACAGAATTCCAGAGTTCCTTGGCTGAGATGGGCGAACCTGCCAGAAGGACAAGTCTCTACAGCACTTCACCAATCTGGGCTTTATAGGAGAGTGGCCAGACGGAAGCCACTTCTGAGAAAAAGGCACATGACAGCACACCTGGAGTTTGCAACAAAGGCACGTGAAAAACTCTGAGAGCATAAGGCAAAAGATTCAGTGGTCTGATGAGAAAAATTGAACTCTTTGGCCTGAATGCAAAGCGCTATGTCTGGAGAAAACCAGGCACAGCTCATCACCTGTCCAACACCATCCCTACCGTGAAGCATGGTGGTGGCAGCATCATGCTATGGGGATGCTTTTCAGAAGGAGGGACTGGGAAACTGGTAAGGATAGAAGGAACAATGAATGGAGCCAAATACAGGCAAATCCTTGATGAGAACCTGCTTCAGAGTGCAAACAATCTTAGACTGGGGTGAAGATTTATGTTCCAACAGGAAAATGACCCCAAGCGTACAGCCAAAGCAACGCTGGAATGGCTTCAGAACATGAATGTGAAAGTCCTTGAGTGGCCCAGCCAAAGCCCAGACTTGAATCCCATTGAAAATCTGTGGAAAGACTGGAAGATTACTGCTCACCGCCGCTCCACATCTAACTTAACAGAGCTTGAGAATATCTGCAAGGAAGAATGGGAGAAAATCCCCAAATCCAGATGTGCAAAGCTGATACAGTCATACCCAAGACGACTCAAAGCTGTAATCGCCGCCAAAGGTGCGTCTACAAAGTATTGACTCAGATATTTCTGTATTCATTTTCAATAAATTTGCTAACATTTCTAAAAACATGTTTTCACTTTGTCATTATGGGGTATTGTGTGTAGATTGGTGAGAAAACCTCCCAATTTAATCAATTTTGAATTCAGGCTGTAACACAACAAAATGTGGAATAAGTCAAGGGGTATGAATACTTTCTGAAGGCACTGTACATGTGTGAGTGAGCAGGACAAAGTGTCTCTGAGGAGAGGGAGGGGTGGTCTGTTGGCCTGTGATAGGCAAAACACCGGGTGTTTTGCTGTGTCTGTTGCTGAGGAGGCACAAAGTGATACTTTGTTTCTAAGCCAGATCAGCCAGTGCAGGAGGAGAACAAAGTGGCATTCATCATTTCAACTGGCTGATGAGCACACAGCTGATCATTGTAAATGAACTGTAAATATGTGTGTAACTGTAACGGTGCCCATTATAGTTGGTATGCTACAGTGGGTCTCATAATGTTATAGCAGTCTCTCATAGAACTTCTTTAATGTCAAGAGACCCGTCCTGCAGTCTTGAGGAATTCAGAGCCTTTGTGGACTCCTTCACCAAGAATATGCTGGTGGAATCATGATGTTGTCAAAGGGTTCTAACAGTAACATGATCAATTTCATAGGATTATAACATTCTGAGAGGGTTAGAACTCATTAGATCTAAAGAGATGTCATAGGATGATCATAGATTGACGAGACTTTACTAGATTTAACGCCAAATGTCATCATAGGGTAAAGCTATACGAGTTCCATCAAGTAATATGTTTTATTGTAATCTGAGATCATTTACAGTATCATCAGATAAAAAATAATCTTATTTAGCTACCAGACTACTAGTCATCCATAATTATTTCACAGTTATAAGGGTCTTGTCCAGCAGCATAATGGGGTTGGAACGGTGTTGTGTTACAGCCTAATAGGCCTGTATAAGTCTCCTATAAAGCCCTTCAGAGGGCATTGGCAGTTGTATCACACTACAGCCTCATAGGGATATAGTAATGATGGGGCTTTACCAGCCTGGAGGCTGGCTACATTACAGCAGCATAACACATCATAGACTCACTGCTCTCTGACTGGCTTTATTCATAGAAACTCCCACAAAACACACAGGGGGAATGAGAGGAGAATAAGTCTAAATCATTCAACATTACATGAGCGGGGAGGTTTACAGGCCAAGATCAACAGCCTGCAGTGATGATTCTCAGTCATACAGTAGCAGCCTTTTCTCTTATATCGTAAGGCATAAATTCATTCAGGGACCATAAGTGTGGCTTTTAATTTGAATGTAAACGTGTATTGATTGGAATTCCTCCAGTATGATTGGCCTGTCAGATTATTCTTTATGATAAGCTGTTCCAATTCCAATTCAGGAATGTCCTGATGGATTGAACTCTGTGGTACTACATGAATTTTGCAGTGTTTGAATAGTGTGATTGGATCAGATGCCATTGTAAGAGGCTCATGGATTAAACTTGAGTGGGAAAAAAAAAAATCTATCATAGGAATGGCTCAGATCCATTTTTGGAAGAGGGAGCCAGTACTGAATGTATATAAAAAATAAAAAAACTCCATAGAGTAGTTTGTAGGCAACGCTGCGAAAACAGGATGCAAGTCAATTCATTCCATTTATTCAGAGAATTCCCTCTAGGATGCTTTCTATGACTGCTATTTTAGGTTGAACCAAATCTGTGAAAACTTCATATCATACTTACAGCACAGAGGGCCAGATAACAATTAGGACAGACCTGGGAAGGAATCAAGTGATGTAATTACACTGTGTGCCACAGAGACATCGTTTTCTCTCATACTCTCAATATGCTGCTATTTTAAATATATACCGAGCACATTTTCATTTGTATTTTCTTACAGTATATCAATAACACTATTTGCTACATGTAGCCTGCATCACCATAGATGCCAAGGGTTACAGACCCAAATGTATAAACAAACAACATACCAATACTGTATGTCTTTGACGAATTATGTTTCTGTCTAGCAAGATACGACTTGACTGTGCAATCTGAGAAACAAAAAGCACTTTGGTCAGAAGCTGAGGACCTTACACCTTGGCAAGGTAGTTACTGTACCAAATACCAACACAGTACCTTATGTTCTTTCTCAAATAAAAACATCCCCTGCCCCATGAATTATTGACAGTGAGAGTGAAGCTTTGGTACATTGTTTCTCTAGTCCCCACTGCAAAGGATACAGTACAGACTACAGGGCTACAAAATGCAGCAACTCATTTGGATGACTCCAAACATTCAGTACTACGGTAGGGGAGAAGCATCCATCTGTCCATGTGTTCATTTATCACCTACCCAACCATCCATCCACTCATCTATCTACACATACATAGACTTTGAGCAGGGATATAATTATTCTCGCCAAACGCACTTTGGTCTCATTTAAGACATGGACATAGGCACTCAAAGCTCATTTAGGGTTAGATGTACAGTGAGGGAAAAAAGTATTTGATCCCCTGCTGATTTTGTACGTTTGCCCACTGACAAAGAAATTATCAGTCTATAATTTTAATGGTAGGTTTATTTGAACAGTGAGAGACAGAATAACAACAACAAAATCCAGAAAAACGCATGTCAAAAATTCTATAAATTGATTTGCATTTTAATGAGGGAAATAAGTATTTGACCCCCTCTCAATCAGAAAGATTTCTGGCTCCCAGGTGTCTTTTATACAGGTAACGGGCTTGTTACCTGTATAAAAGACACCTGTCCACAGAAGCAATCAATCAATCAGATTCCAAACTCTCCACCATGGCTAAGACCAAAGAGCTCTCCAAGTATGTCAGGGACAAGATTGTAGACCTACACAAGGCTGGAATGGGCTACAAGACCATCGCCAAGCAGCTTGGTGAGAAGGTGACAACAGTTGGTGCTATTATTCGCAAATGGAAGAAACACAAAAGAACTGTCAATCTCCCTTGGCCTGGGGCTCCATGCAAGATCTCACCTCGTGGAGTTGCAATGATCATGAGAACGGTAAGGAATCAGCCCAGAACTACACGGGAGGATCTTGTCAATGATCTCAAGGCAGCTGGGACCATAGTCACCAAGAAAACAATTGGTAACACACTACGCCGTGAAGGACTGAAACAATGCAGCGCCCGCAAGGTCCCCCTGCTCAAGAAAGCACATATACTTGCCTGTCTGAAGTTTGCCAATGAACATCTGAATGATTCAGAGGAGAACTGGGTGAAAGTGTTGTGGTCAGATGAGACCAAAATCGAGCTCTTTGGCATCAACTCAACTCGCCGTGTTTGGAGGAGGAGGAATGCTGCCTATGACCCCAAGAACATCATCCCCACTGTCAAACATGGAGGTGGAAACATTATGCTTTGGGGGTGTTTTTCTGCTAAGGGGACAGGACAACTTCACTGCATCAAATGGACGATGGACGGGGCCATGTACCGTCAAATCTTGGGTGAGAACCTCCTTCCCTCAGCCAGGGCATTGAAAATGGGTCGTGGATGGGTATTCCAGCATGACAATGACCCAAAACACACGGCCAAGGCAACAAAGGAGTGGCTCAAGAAGAAGCACATTAAGGTCTTGGAGTGGCCCAGCCAGTCTCCAGACCTTAATCCCATAGAAAATCTGTGGTGGGAGCTGAAGGTTTGAGTTGCCAAACGTCAGCCTCGAAACCTTAATGACTTGGAGAAGATCTGCAAAGAGGAGTGGGGCAAAATCCCTCCTGAGATGTGTGCAAACCTGGTGGCCAACTACAAGAAACGTCTGACTTCTGTGATTGCCAACAAGGGTTTTGCCACCAAGTACTAAGTCATGTTTTGCAGAGGGGTCAAATACTTATTTCCCTCATTAAAATGCAAATCAATTTATAACATTTTTGACATGCGTTTTTCTGGATTTTTTTTGTGTTATTCTGTCTCTCACTGTTGAAATAAACCTTAGACTTATCATGTCTTTGTCAGTGGGTAAACGTACAAAATCAGCAGGGGATCAAATACTTTTTTCCCTCACTGTATGTGCTATGAGATATTAAACTCTCTAAGGCCTAATGTCAACAATGCTCCCCTCACTGTATGTGCTATGAGATATTAAACTCTCTAAGGCCTAATGTCAACAATGCTCCCCTCCCTGGCTTGGAGAGATAAACATGGCTGGCCATTTAAAATTATGTTTTTGTACAGGCTACATCGCACATAAAGGCATGGGGCTTTACTGGATCTTCTTATTGCTCACTCTGCAATGAGTAAGCTAATGAGATACTCAAAAGAAGACAACCATAACTGAAATAGACACAACTCGGGCATCACCCAACTGACATACAGTATCTTTACTGCAGGTAACAACTCTGAATGTCAATTTCTGGATAAATTCAATTATTCATGGTCTCTATATTAAGATCAAATTTATAACGGTAAATGCTGCATTGAAGAAAACGAGGCCAAACCATTGGCTGAAACTCTACAAATCCGCTGTTACGCACCTTCCGTGTTACAACGTTTGAGACAATGATTTCTGTTTTTAGACATTCCATCTGATATCTGGGGACACGGGTCGAAACAATATTGCGTGAAATACATAATGCCATCTCTCTGGTCCATGACACAATAGGATTTGGCACAGCACAGGTAGCCTACAAAGAGATGCAGGGATAGAACATAATAAGGGTTTATAATATAACGGAGGCGCTGCAATCTTGGTTATACAGTGCTATAAAAAGGCGGATGTAAGTATATGGAGAACAAACCATCTATCGTTTATTTCATATTTTATCACAAATATGCCTACTGTAAATTGAGACAGTAGCCAACATAAACCAAAGCTGTAGGGTGAACGTGTTCCATTTCAATCATTAAAAATAATATAATGAAAATGCCAAATAGCCAATTATCTCCCCAATTCGAGCTATGCCAAATAGAATCACGCATTTATAATCAAATGAAACGACACTGTCCTTTTCCAGCGCACACACACATCTCTGAAGGATGGAGCAATCGTCAGCAGGTCAATGAAAATGAAAGGCTGTGACAAGGTCAGCAGCCTACTGAAAATAAAGACACCATTTATGACTAAGAAAATATGCAAGAATAAAGGACAAGCTCCCAACACCTTATAAGTGATCTTGTTTGCCCGCAAATCGGCCTTGAAGTTGCCCACTGCGCCTTGTATCTCCTATCCACAGCTCTTCGACCCTCTTTGTGTTGCTGATGCTGCGGGTGCTCGCACAGACACGCGCGCACGGCAAAGCGCACAGACGGCGGCACAGAAACTGAGTCCTGCACAGCTGCACGCACGTGAGGCGGGAGGGTGTGGCTGGTGGAGGCTGTGCACAAAAATCACCCAACGTCCACTACCGATCTCCGCTATGATGTCACTCATCAGTTTGTCTTTAATGGTTGCCTATATATAGCATATATTCACACAAATAGCTTTGGCTATTGATCTGATATAGGCTTAATGTCTGGAAAGGCCCAGTGTTTTATTCGGAGTGGAGGTGCTTGTTTGTCATTGACAGTCTTCACAGTCTGTCACAGTGAAGTGGCCTATCATATTTCTGTCTTTGATCATTAGTATTGCTCTAATCAAAATCTCACTTCCGTCAGCCGCAGTGCAATGGATCTCAAAATATTGGGCAAAAATGATATGTGAAGAATGCGCGCTCTCTCTCAATTAATTTATGAGGCATAACGTATTCACACCGTTATTGTTCTTTGAGCAAGACTGGCCAAAAGACTGACTTCTTTGTACTGTGTGCATCTTGAGCCACCCCTGGCAAAAGGAACCAGATGAATTACCATTTTTACTTGCAATAGGAGTGGGTGCTTCAATCGTTCCTAAAGCATAAAGGTCTCCATAGTTGGGGACCATTCCAATTATTTAACACCACCCTAATAGTCCTAGGCTTAAAGTCATGATTTTTTAAAATTATAGATGACAAAACATTTTGGCAACCTTTTATCAGATCAATGTGCAAAAATGCTGCTGGAAAGGCATTCATAAATTAATGCAGTCAGAAACTGAAACAGCTCCTTGCAATTGTAGGTAGGCTGGTCTTCCAGTAGGAGTCGGTATAGGATCAATGATTTATATATACAAGTCCTTCCCTCCTCTGTCTGCTCCCAGACCCAGGGAGAATATCAATTGATTTTCCTTGATTCCTCAGGTCCTCTCTCCTCACCTCCCCCCGTCTCCCTCCGGTCCCCCGGACTTCCTACCCCCTCAACAAACATTTACCCTGCCCCCACCCCCCCCAATGGACATTGTTACAGTTGTAAATGTGTATATTATTATAACTTTTATTATTGTCTCATTGACTTCTCACTTTCCCCCCTGCTGCTCCCCCTATGGACATTCTACACCCCTCCCCAACGGACACTTACCCTGCCCCCACCCCCCAATGGACATGTATCATTGCTACAGTTGTAAATGTTTATGTTATTATTATTTTCTCATTCACTTCTCTTTTTTTGACCTGCACTGTTGGAGCTCGGCACATAAGAATTTCACTGTACCCTGCAATTACATCTGCGACGCTGTGCATGTGACTAATAAACTCATCTAATCTAAATTAAATAAAATGGTATTCGTCACATGCTTTGTAAACAACAGGTGTAGACTAACAGTGAAATGCTTTCTTATGGGCCCTTCCCAACAATGCAGAGGAAAAAAATAACATGAGGAATAAATGCAAAATGAGTAACAATAACTTGGCTATATACATGGGGTACCAGTACCGAATCCATGTGCAGGGGTACGAGGTAATTGAGGTAGATATGTACACAGTGGCGGCTCCTGAAAAAATTCTCAGGAGGGGCAATTTTTCTGATGATTTAGGTGACCTACACACATTTAAAAAAAGATATGTCCAGCAACAACATGAAGACAGGGGCAGCATATAAGTCAATACCAGAAGCATTTATTGACTGATCTCAAAAGTGTTGGCTTACCAGGGTTGGTGGAGCCCTCAGTTTCATCTTTGCCTCGCAAAGCTAACTCAAACACTCCGCAAAACTTCACACACTGGATTAGCCGGCTGAGGATGTGGCGGTTCTTGCTAATGTCGTAGTAAATATATTTGTTATAGTGAATATGGAATATGATATGTTGAGTAAAATGTTGTGCTAAGATCTATTTAGGTCAGGAGCTGGTTATAAGTTCTGTTCCTATCCAATAACAATGGACAAAAGGGTCCTATCTTGTCAGCCTTGTCAGCAGGTGGCCAAGGACAACACCCACGCCATAGGCCTCTCAGTTCTTCCAACTCACGAGTTCTTGCTCTGAGGACACACACACACACAAACACACACACACACACATCATCACTGTTAAACACACACACACACACACACATCATCACTGTTAAACACACACACACACACACACAAAAATCCCCTCTCTTAGGCTGAACATTTGAAGACAGAGAACCCGACTCAGAGCCAATGCAACAGTGACAGTAGCCTGCAGGGGACCTCGCCCAACTCATCAGGACCAATCAGAAGATCAGAACTACTAGATTGAACCTACTACATTTATTGCATAAAATGTCTGCACACAATGTTTCGGGGCTCTCTTCAGATAATAATAATAATAATAATAATAATATGCCATTTAGCAGACGCTTTTATCCAAAGCGACTTACAGTCATGCGTGCATACATTTTTGTGTATGGGTGGTCCCGGGATCGAACCCACTACCTTGGCGTTACAAGCACCATGCTCTACCAGCTGAGCTACAGAAAGTGGATACTCATGGATGCGCATTGCAATTGTAAAATGTCAACACAATTGGAGACACCACGTCATTTTTGGAGACATGTTATTGACAGTAAACTATTGTAGATGCGACTGCTAACTAACTAAAACATTTTAGCTGGCTAGTTAATCATCTTAGCTAAATGTGGGGCAAACAATTCAGTTATTTACCGTTAATTTGAGGGATTGGGGTGAAAGAAATCGAGTTACATAGTGATACTTTACGATATACTGTATTGACAATATCGCAATATTTTAGCGCTAGTTGGCTGTACCTGCACCAAAACACCATTATTGTTCCTTCATAGCTTGTTCTCAATCTTTTCACATTGGGAGCCAATTTGTTTTCAGCACTTTTATTTCCATGACTGATCAAAACTCGTTCTCATGGCTTTCTGATCCCTCTGCAACAGACATATGGTGCGCAATAAAATCACAGTATCGAATCGCAATACGTATAGAATCATGAGACTCGCAATGCTGATGCATATATCTTATCGTGAGGTTCCTGGCAATTCCCAGCCCAAGTTCATTTGCCACAACAAATCTCTTCGCTAGCAAACGCGATGTCTTCTCCAAAACGGCAATGTGTCTCCAGCAATGTTTACTTTTTTGACGTTCTATGGCATCTCCACTTTCCAAGCATATATGACCACACAGTGGCGGCTCCTGAAAAAATTCTCAGGAGGGGCAATTTTTCTGATGATTTAGGTGACCTACACACATTTAAAAAAAGATATGTCCAGCAACAACATGAAGACAGGGGCAGCATATAAGTCAATACCAGAAGCATTTATTGACTGATCTCAAAAGTGTTGGCTTACCAGGGTTGGTGGAGCCCTCAGTTTCATCTTTGCCTCGCAAAGCTAACTCAAACACTCCGCAAAACTTCACACACTGGATTAGCCGGCTGAGGATGTGGCGGTTCTTGCTAATGTCGTAGTAAATATATTTGTTATAGTGAATATGGAATATGATATGTTGAGTAAAATGTTGTGCTAAGATCTATTTAGGTCAGGAGCTGGTTATAAGTTCTGTTCCTATCCAATAACAATGGACAAAAGGGTCCTATCTTGTCAGCCTTGTCAGCAGGTGGCCAAGGACAACACCCACGCCATAGGCCTCTCAGTTCTTCCAACTCACGAGTTCTTGCTCTGAGGACACACACACACACAAACACACACACACACACATCATCACTGTTAAACACACACACACACACACACACACACACATCATCACTGTTAAACACACACACACACACACACACACAAAAATCCCCTCTCTTAGGCTGAACATTTGAAGACAGAGAACCCGACTCAGAGCCAATGCAACAGTGACAGTAGCCTGCAGGGGACCTCGCCCAACTCATCAGGACCAATCAGAAGATCAGAACTACTAGATTGAACCTACTTCATTTATTGCATAAAATGTCTGCACACAATGTTTCGGGGCTCTCTTCAGATAATAATAATAATAATAATAATAATAAATGCCATTTAGCAGACGCTTTTATCCAAAGCGACTTACAGTCATGCGTGCATACATTTTTGTGTATGGGTGGTCCCGGGGATCGAACCCACTACCTTGGCGTTACAAGCACCATGCTCTACCAGCTGAGCTACAGAAAGTGGATACTCATGGATGCGCATTGCAATTGTAAAATGTCAACACAATTGGAGACACCACGTCATTTTTGGAGACATGTTATTGACAGTAAACTATTGTAGATGCGACTGCTAACTAACTAAAACATTTTAGCTGGCTAGCTAATCATCTTAGCTAAATGTGGGGCAAACAATTCAGTTATTTACCGTTAATTTGAGGGATTGGGGTGAAAGAAATCGAGTTACATAGTGATACTTTACGATATACTGTATTGACAATATCGCAATATTTTAGCGCTAGTTGGCTGTACCTGCACCAAAACACCATTATTGTTCCTTCATAGCTTGTTCTCAATCTTTTCACATTGGGAGCCAATTTGTTTTCAGCACTTTTATTTCCATGACTGATCAAAACTCGTTCTCATGGCTTTCTGATCCCTCTGCAACAGACATATGGTGCGCAATAAAATCACAGTATCGAATCGCAATACGTATAGAATCATGAGACTCGCAATGCTGATGCATATATCTTATCGTGAGGTTCCTGGCAATTCCCAGCCCAAGTTCATTTGCCACAACAAATCTCTTCGCTAGCAAACGCGATGTCTTCTCCAAAACGGCAATGTGTCTCCAGCAATGTTTACTTTTTTGACGTTCTATGGCATCTCCACTTTCCAAGCATATATGACCACATGTAATATTTTGGTAAGTGATGCAAATAGTGAACTATGTAGGGCCAGGATGTAAAATATATGTAGCTGCAGCAATTTCTCTTATCTGATATGGTAAGTAATGGGGCTTAATTTATAGCTCCCTAAGAGTTTGACGAACGGGTCCGTGAACGCGATTCCAGATATATTTACCTCTGAATAAACTGCCTTTATTACACCATATCCACATCCAGTAAACTTGTGATTATCAACACTAACCTCATCGTTGTGGCGGCGGACAGCTAGCCTGTATCCCTCGTCATCCAGTTGAGTGAGTGGCAATGTCTTTTTCGTTCGTACCAATTTTTGGAAAATCCTCGGGTGTAGGACTTTCCGCCTTTAGTAGAAACCTGTTGAATTATTAAATTTGGTCTGGGAGGTCCTAATTGTTTCGTTGCCAATTTATCTTCATTTGTTCGCCGACAAAAAGGAACTTCTTTCAAACAATCCACTCTTTTCTCAGTTACGTTCATGGTTACGTAACGTATGACGAAAGCGTAAGTGCAAGCCCACAGACACCCATTGAGATTGTATTGAAGGCTCTGAAATTTGAAAAAAATAGATTTTACATGGGAGTCTATGACAGAAGTTCTGGGCGATTTTCAATCTGACTGAAATCGCCCCAAAAGGGGGGTGGAGCCATTTGAAGCACGACTTTAGCCTGATTCGACATTTAGTGGCAGTGTGGCACTGTGGCAGATCAGACGTATAGATTACAACACTGATAACTACTGTTGCCGTGATATAATTGATTAGAAAAAAAATCCCTTCCTTTTCCCGTTTGGCAGTGCGTCGCCCATATCGCCCTATTGAACAGGCCGTCCCTGTATGTACATACTGTATATTTAGGGATAAAGTGACTAGGCAACAGGATAGATAATAAACAGTAACAGCAGCATATGTGTTGAGTCAAAAGAGTTAGTGCAAAAAGGGGTCAATGCAGGTAGTTAAATAGTTAACCAATAGCTACCCGGGCTAACTATTTAGCAGACTTATGGCTTGGGAGTAGAAGCTGTTCAGGGTCCTGTTTGTTCCAGACTTGGTGCATCGGTACCGTTTTCCGTGCGGTAGCAGAGAGAACAATCTATGACTTGGGTGGCTGGAGTCTGACAATTTGTAGGGCCTTCCTCTGACACCGCCTGGTATAGAGGTCCTGGATGGCAGAGAGCTCGGCCCCAGTGATGTACTAGGCCGTATGCACTACCCTCTGTAGCGCCTTGCGGTCGGATGCCAAGCAGTTGCCATACCAAGCGGTGATGCAGCCAGTCAAGATGCTCTCAATGGTGCAGCTGTAGAAATTTTTAGGATCTGAGGGCCCATGCCAAATCTTTTCAGCCTCCTGAGGGGAAAGAAGATTTGTCGTGCCGTCTTCACGACTGTGTTGGTGTGTGTGGACCAATCTAGTGGTAAAGAGAGTTGAGCCTGAAAGGTCACTCAGTGTTTTCCCTAGGATCTATTTCAGCAATGGTGGCAAGGGTGGGGGGGCATTGCTTCTAGCGTTAGTGCAATGACATGCTAGCTGTTCCCATAGACTTACAGCCATTGAGCCAATGCCTATTTGAAAGAGCATCCCGGCAGAAATATATATTAAAAAATACATCATTTTTTGCAACTGTGGCAACAATTCAGATGAATATAGGGGAAACACTGTCACTGGTTTGAATACCCTAGCCAACTAGGTGAGAGGAAAAAAACGGTCGATGTGACCTTGAGCAAGGAGCTTACCCCTAATTGAGCCAGTAAGTCACTCTGTTTTTATTTTACCTTTATTTAACTAGGCAAGTCAGTTAAGAACAAATTCTTATTTACAATGACGGCCTACACTGGATCAGAGCTAAATGACCAAAATGTAAATGTGAGAGAGGAAGCGAGGAATCAAAGAAATACAACCGAGTCTCCCCCAGCAGGACGATATTTAGTCCACAACTACAACTCCCACAATCCCCTCTGATTGACGGTTTCGTCTTTTTGCAGTCGTTTTGGTAGTAGCAGCCGTCTGCAGTCAGAAGTTATGGTACGTGGTAGTTTACAAACTTTTTTTCTCCTCATACAAAAAACAATAACATATACCTGTCAGCTACCCAACAGATATCATTCACAGACCGATGATGCCTCCGCGAAAGCAGGATTTCGGAATTAAAAGCTCAGGATGGGCCAGGAGCGGGTCCGTGATAAACTTCAGACAAACAGTGAACTCGGGCTCTTTGCGCAGATCTGCTGTCTTGCCATCCGTGCTGACGTTTGCTGTCATCGTGGCGTCTGGGGGCCTTCTGCTCATGATAGAGAAAGGAATGCTGAATAGTATTGAGACACCTCCAGTTCGGGGAAACAGCAAGAGGTCAGACTACCTCAGACAAGCCCGACATCTTGATCCAGCTGTGGACGCAGAATCCCAGGTCAACGGAAGACTTTTAAAACCACTAAGATTTCCAGCAGGACTAGCCCACTGGAGGGGGGAGTTAGAATAGATACGTACGGCGAGACACCCGAAGGGTACTTCCGTTACTACTATGTTTTTGTATCGTTATATAAATATTTTGGATATGCTTGGTTGGTCATTTTTTAACATTCTTCATGTCGTCTTAATCAACAAACTACATCATACCTAAAAACACTCATTCTAAACGTAAAAATGTTAGCAGAACAGACCGTCACATGGAATGCACATCACGATTATCACCCAAAGAGACGATTCCAACGGACTTTCTTAACTAGCTAACCTTGCTTTTAAAATGCCGAAAAGCTGTGGCGTACCGTTTTGTTTGAAAAATAGGAGAAAAAGACCACCAAATGAAGTTTCATCAACTGCCCAAGTACCAAGTTAGACGAACCTCATGGTTTCAGGCTATTACGCCGCGATGCACTTCAACACCGGTAGTCGCTAACACTTGTTTGTATCTAACTAGCAATGTGTATTGCATAAATCTAGCTATTTAGCTTGTATTAAGGACTAATGAGCTATATCCATCCAAATAACAGCTATAATATTCTTCTGCATTTGGATATTTATGCAATCCTGGAGATTCCACCAAGTAGGTGTATATAATTAGCTATCGCCATAGGAGGCTACTTTGGCCCATTTGGTAGGGTTTTCTCCGCAGCTGGTCTCCGGCAAGTTGAAAGGACATATTATAGGCAAGCCAAAAATAAACAACTTTTCTAAATAGCCCTTGACCGTTCAAGAGCATGACAAAGACTGGAAGTAGTTACGCGACATATCTAAGAATAGCTAGTTAGATCTAGATTAACTTCCCTCGCTAGCCAGTCAGCTAACCGGAAAGAAAGCTAAGCGTAAACAAACAGTGACGTAAGTATGATGCGACAGCTTTACTGTCAATGTCAGCAGGTCGAGTAACAAATTAGTGGCAGAATAAGTATCATGAAAATAATTTGTTGTTTGGAAGTGATGCAGACAATTACATTGATGGAAGTTACAATCTATCTGCAATATTAAAGCTGATATACCCCCTAAAACATGTAATTAGCCTAACTTGTGGCGGCATCCTAAGCAAACTGAAACTTTTTTCTCCTTTCAATAAATGTTTTCAGGAGCCTCACGTGTCGTTAACATACTTGAATGTCACAACAACAAATGTATATATATATATACATTTGTTGTTGTGACATTCAAGTATGTTAACGACACGTGAGGCTCCTGAAAACATTTATTGAAAGGAGAAAAAAGTTTCAGTTTGCTTAGGATGCTAACTTAGGATGCCGCCACAAGTTAGGCTAATTACATGAGAGTAACTGCTGTACCCTACTCGGGGGCATGGTCACGTTAAGCCACGCCTTGCTGTGTATCTATAGTAGAATACAAAGGTGCAATTTCTTAATTTGGTTGTGCATCAGCAGTTTCTCTTGTTATGTCTGTCACTCAATTAGCCCATGTCGGCAAACACATTTTTAGATTGGTAAATTGGTCTAGCCAGCTATCTAAACTTGTAGTAATCATGGTCAAATTACCTCCCCCCATTGATTTTGTTAGTCACTCTCACTCTGATATCATATTCAAAATGGCAAACATTTCTCTCCACCCAATGGCAAAATAAGTAGAATTGCAGGAAATTACCTGTAAAATCGCAAAATTTTCTGTACACTATGGCAAAATGCGTAGAATTGCAGCAAACTTCGCTTTAAACCTGCAACATTTTCTCTTCGCCCCATGGCAAGATGTGTAGAATTGGGCTATTGCGGGCTGACTGCATGTGTGGGTATGGATGTGGGTACGCAGACCCGTGAGTCACTGCGGCCTCTCGTGAGTTCAGATTTTTTGTGGGTCCCACCCCATCAAAGTTGCCCATCCCTGGGCTATATCATAGAAATTAAGTGCTATTTGCATGTGAAAATGTCATGATTACATTGTTTACATTTTGTTAGTTGTCCACTCTTTGATGGAATGCATATCGTAACATGTTGTGTAGGTATTATATTGACGTGAGAGATATTGTATTATGCATGCATTATTATTTTGTGTAACTCTTACATAATAATAGTTATATGTCTAATTTTTTACATCTCCCCAATCAGATTCTCCAGGAGATCCGTAACCGCACCATCCAGACCATATGTGGTCAGAAGAACATGCCCCACAATGTGTGGTCCCTGAGCCCCCTGCAGAGGAAAACCCTGCTGCAGCACATCCTGGTAAACGACAAGCACCGCTTCCTCTACTGCTATGTCCCCAAGGTGGCCTGCTCCAACTGGAAGAGGGTCCTGAAGGTCCTGAGTGGGGCTCTGGAGAATGTGGATGTCAGCATCAAGATGGACCACAAGAGTGACCTGCTTTTCCTGTCCTCCCTGAAGCCGGAGGAGATCCGATACAGGCTGAAACACTACTTCAAGTTCATGTTTGTGCGGGAGCCCATGGAGCGCCTGCTCTCTGCCTACAGGAACAAGTTTGGGGAGATCAAGGCCTACCAAGAGAAGTACGGTGCTGAGATCATCAGGCGCTACAGAAAGGGCCATGCCAAGGATACAGCAGTGGCCGGGGATGACGTGACGTTTTCAGAGTTTGTGCGCTATCTGCTGGACGAGGATGTGGAGCGCATGAACGAGCACTGGATGCCCATCTACAACCTGTGCCAGCCATGTGCCGTGTCCTATGACTTCATTGGCTCCTATGAGCATCTGGAGAGTGATGCCGACTATGCGCTACAGCGTATTGGTGCACCTCTACACGTCCACTTCCCTGAGAGACAGACGTGGTACAAGCCTGTCACCACGGAGACGCTGCACTATTACCTGTGCAGTCTGCCACAGAAGCTACTCAGGGAACTCCTGCCCAAGTACATTCTAGACTTTTCCCTGTTTACTTACCCCCTCCCCAACACAACCACTGAATACTGCAGACATTAACTGCAATATTGTATTGTATAACTGGAAAATATTTTTATACAGTATCTTGTTACACATTTGCAATGTCTTTTTATTCCTAGGGAACAAGCAGTATTATGATATGTTACTTCTTACATTAGTTACAGAATTGGGAAATAGTTGGAATACATTTGACATTTTAGTCATTTAGCAGACGCTCTTATCCAGAGCGACTTACAGTTAGTGAGTGCATAGATTTTTCATACTGGCCCCCCGTGGGAAACGAACCCACAACCCTGGCGTTGCAAGCGCCATGCTCTACCAACTGAGCTACAGGGGACTATAATATGCAGAAAACCACTAAAACTGGAAAGGAATTGTATTTTAGAAGCAAATAATTTGTATGCATTCCACTTAACTGATACCGTCCAATTGCTCTGATAACTGTGGACTCCATCTGGGCTTCAACCAAACATTGACCCAACTGTCAAAAAAGTATTAAAGCCTCAATTATACATTTTTATCGATCTTTTGTTAATCAATTTTCCTCCACACTCCTATGGGCATTTCTTATGGGTAATTTAAAGACTGTTGTGTTTTGTCTCTGATGTTAGGTACAGATAAGTGCAGTTAATTTTGTATAAACTTTTATTTGAAGGAATAAGTTATTAATTTAGGCATCATAGGAATACTATGTAACATTAAACATGTACAAAAATACCACAGAACACTGAACACAAAGCTGAACTAAGCTGAACTATTCTCCTATCAGTGGTCTAATAACCAAGTTCTAACAAAGCCCAGATTCTTATAAATGCATTTGGTAAAAGTATCTCAGCCCCTGTCTAATGGATGTCCTAACCCAAGAAAAAGCTGAAAATGTACAGGTATAGTTTAATGAGATAATACTATTAGTAGCTCAATAAGTAGATTTCTCATAGAAAAACACAATACAGACAATCAAATTCTTCAAACTATTGACATTGGAATGATATTTGGTGAGAAGACAGCATGATTTCACCTTTGATCTGAGTTTAGTGCATCTTTCATAGGGAAGGAGGAGGAAGCTGACATTTTAGACCATTACAAGCATTTTTGTTGGACACGAGTTACGTGAATAGTTTGTGTGGTGCGTCCAAACTGATACTCTTACAGGCTTCTCATTCATTCACTTCAGCTCCTTCATTTCCCTGTCTGTCCTGTGTCACTCTACTTCTTAAAGCTCACACTTCTGTGGAAAACAGGAATGGAGAAGTCAAATTAATTACAGGCTTGAATACAATGTATTTATTTTTTATTTTATTTTTATAGCCTTAGACCGCTGCGCCACTCAGGAGCCCAATCAATGGGATCTGTAAAGTATTTTTGTTTTATAGATGGTAGAGTATTGCTGCGAGTGCAGTGTGTGTGTGTGCATGTACGTAGTAATGTGAGTGTGACTCACGTCTCTGGTGACCTGTCGGTGGAGCGCTCTGGAGTTTGCAGGATGGAATGTTCTAGTGAGGAGGGGCGGGTACTCAGATCTGCTCTGGGGGGAGGCGCTCCGGAGGAAAGAGAAAGACACCTTGTCTGCGCATCTCCTGCACGGCCCTCTTCCTGAGGAGAGAGACAGCAAGGGCATAAGGGAGAGATAGCGGCCCACAGCCTTATCAATTACACTGAAATGTATTCATTTAGTTTATTGACTATTGAATGTTTAGAGGCTAGGTGCCTGATTAGCACGGAAAATGTAGAGTCATTCAGCTCATCGCTCAAAGCGCTCAGTGGTCAGCTGTCTCTTCAAATCAAATCAAATCAAATTTTATTGGTCACATGCGCCGAATACAACAGGTGCAGACATTACAGTGAAATGCTTACTTACAGCCCTTAACCAACAGTGCATTTATTTTAAACAAAAAAAGTAAGAATAAAACAACAACAAAAAAAGTGTTGAGAAAAAAGAGCAGAAGTAAAATAAAGTGACAGTAGGGAGGCTATATATACAGTAAAATAAAGTGACAGTAGGGAGGCTATATATACAGGGGGTACCGTTGCAGAGTCAATGTGCGGGGGCACCGGCTAGTTGAGGTAATATGTACATGTGGGTAGAGTTAAAGTGACTATGCATAAATACTTAACAGAGTAGCAGCAGCGTAAAAAGGATGGGGTGGGGGGGCAGTGCAAATAGTCCGGGTAGCCATGATTAGCTGTTCAGGAGTCTTATGGCTTGGGGGTAGAAGCTGTTGAGAAGTCTTTTGGACCTAGACTTGGCACTCCGGTACCGCTTGCCGTGCGGTAGCAGAGAGAACAGTCTATGACTAGGGTGGCTGGAGTTCAGCATGTCCATCTCTGTCTGCAGCTGAGAGACTTTCCCTCTGAGCTGAGAAACCTCTCTGGCATGTCCTTCCCTGCACACACACACTGTTACTTATCTTTATTAAATCAGTAAGACTCAAGATTGTGTGTAATTGAGATGTTATGGGTCTGATGTAATAAGTGGGTCTGTGGAGAAGTACAGTAGTTGACCTGAGGAGCCTTTAGGACCCTATCTCTCACGTTTTGCTGTCAGCGAGGGCCAGTCTGTCCCTCAGAACTCTGACTCCCTCTCACTGGCGCTCAGATGGGTGTGGAACTCTTTCTGCCGATTGGAGGAGAGAAGTGTCTCTAGGTTACGGACATTCAGTCTCTCACTGGCCAGCTGCTTCTTCAGTAGCTCCGCCTCACAGCGCACGTCCTCCAGCTCTTCGGTCACCTGAGAGAGCAGCACCAACACATAGACATGATGAAGGGCATAGTCAACACTATAGCACAGACAGGGCACATTTTGTTATAGCTAGGGTTCCTGCAATTAGCAAGGTCTGTATCACAACTTACTGGTACATGCACTGTGTGTGTGGTGTAAGTTTCCACCATTGCTAAATCCATGACGGGAAGTGAAAAGGGTGGTGGATTGGGATGCAGTCAGAGGGTTTGCTCACCCTCTCCAGCTCCATGCTCTTAGAGGTAAACTGGTGGGTGCTGAGGTCTTTGCTGGAGTCCAGTTTGACACAGAGCTCCCTGACAGAGGCCAGGTCAGAGAGGAGGACAGTCTTCTCCCCCCGGGCCTCCTGCAGCGCCTCCTCCAGCCTGGACATGCCCCGGGCCAGGGACGACACCTGGACCTCGTACACCTGCAGGGCACTCATGTGCTGTAGGGTGGGGACAGAACAGGCTTCCTTTATCACCAATTGCAACAATGCAAGTTAATTCAGTATAGTAGGATGTTGGTTAGAGGTGAGAAAGGACAGACAAACTCAAACTCTCCCCATTGGACTCTTTTCCTACATTATTTTTCTCCACTCACATTGGCCCAACAGTCTCACCTCCTGGATCTCTCCTGATGTCCCACAGTCTCCATGAGGAGTCGTCTCTCCGTGTCTGAGGAGAGCAGCTCCAGGCGGATGGAGTTGTTGAGGCCCTCTGCATGCTGCAGCTTCAGCTCCCGGTCCTCGGACTGCTCCAGCATCTCCCCGTTCTCCTGCTCCTGGGGGCCAACATTATTTAATCAGTCAGTTAAAAAAAACTATTGGAAGGAATCTATAGCATCTTTACTTTGGAATATCTCCATGTTATCTGGATGATGTGTATTTGGCTACACACTGGAAACAGGCATTATCAAGTACAGCAGAATGCTCCGCCTCTTACCTTTGCAATCATCATATTCTCTATCCTTGCCACTTCTGAGATATAGGAGTGAACTCTCATCTTTCTCATGCAAGGCCTCCTCCATCTCAGTATGCACAACCTGGACACAAAACATGTGCAAATGAAACCCAACAATACAGAGTATGTATGACATGTTTGCATCCCAATTAAATAAAGAATAGAGGGTGAGTGTGCCCCCAAGTTAAATATGTCAATTGTGGGTGACAGAAAAGAAACCAGTCTGGTTTGTTATGTTCATAAAAGCTCTTGCATATCAAACTTAGCTCTGTACCTGGTTCTCCCTGGTCATAGTGGCTAGGTCATCCTGTAGTCTCCTGTTCTCTCTCATGACGATCTCCCTTTCTCTCCCCACTCCAGACAGCTCCTCCTGGGAAGAGCCCAGTTGTCTGCGTAGACTGGCTATCTCCCTCTCACGGCTGCTCAGTGCCCCCTTCAGCTGGCTGCAGGTACAACACAATATCACTGATTCACTCTCCACACACACACATATTTGGTAGACATGACTCTCACGAACAGATAATTCTCCCTCACACACTCAAAAAGGTTACACTTACTTTAGAGAGTTATCCATGTCTGTAACAGTAAGCCTTACTTCTTCCAGAGTATTTTCCTGCAGAATGAGAGACCGAACAGTGCTTATTCCCTGTTTGACTGATCTAATAACTGTACTCACGCTCACATATGTAGGTCTGTCAGTGGTCTCTAGTGCCGAGCAGAGATAGTCTTCTGAAGCACAGTCACCTCGTCCCTCTGGGTAGAGCCATGGCGACTTAACTCAACTGGTGAAGAAAACAATTACATTTTATCACTGAATAAACCAAGAGCAGAGTTTGATAAGAAAGTCTAACTAACCGTTTCATCCAACAAAACACACCTATTTTCTCCTCCAGTTTCTCTATCTGCTGGTGGGCAGCATGGACCTCGTTGGTCTTCACAGAGAGCCTGTGTTGAATGTCAAACAGGGACTGTTCCATCTGCTCCTGCAACAGCCTGCACAGACAGAGAATTAGACAATTTCATCACAACAAATAAATATGAACAGCACATAATGACATCACACCATTACCAGACAAAGACAGACAGACAGACAGTACCGTAGTGCACTGGACTCAGCTCTCTGCTGGGCCCTCTCCTCTGCAGTCTGGACCAGGGCAGTGGACCGAACCTTCAGCTCTTCCTCTACAGGAGGAATGGTAATAATGGCAGACTTGATTGATAGCAGTGGTGGTAACATCTTTGTAAGGTGTAATATCTACAAAAAGTAATATAGTCAACTGTAACAGGATCATTTTGCTTTGATTTGGTGAGAAGTTGATCAGTCTCACAGTCTTGGTGTTTTCCAGGTTCAGGATGTTCCTCTCCTCTTCCTCTCTGTCTGTCAGAACGCAGGTCTGGGCAATCTTTAGTCTCTCTCGGAGTGTCTCTCTCGCTGAGGTGATCCTTTGTAGGTCAGTATCAGCCTCCTCCCTCTCTTTCTTCAGCCTCAGGACCTCAGTGAACAGCTCTGATCCTCTCTTTCTGAACCTACACACACAACCAATGTCAAAGACTTGATGATAGCTACTTCCAATTACTGATACACCTCGATTGAGTTATATATTATTTAATGAAACTGCAAACTAAGCTGGCGTCACAGACTTAAATCTCATGCTGTTTGACAAGTTCATCCTTCTACAGTTCAGCTTAATCACAATTATATTTGCTACTACACAGAGGTGGTCTCTTTGGTTTGATTTACAGTGCACTGACTGGTCTCTCTCAGCTGTTTGCATTGTGCACTGAGCTGGTCTCTCTCAGCAGTCAGGGCCTTCACACTGATCTGGATGTCCTCCATGTGTCTTTCAAAGCCCAGCAGTACAGCCTGGAGCTCATCTCTCTCCTTCACTGTCCAGGAGAGCTCTAAATCCACACTGTCCCCCTAAACAGCACATAAAAATACATCCTTTACCATACAAGCTAACGCATATAATAAACATAAGACTTATACAGTAGTACCATGAGTTTATGTAGAGTACCAGTCAAAAGTTTGGACACCCCTACTCATTCCAGGGTTTTTCTTAATTTTTACTACTTTCTACATTGTAGATAATAGTGAAGACATCAAAACTATAAAATAAAACATATGGAATCGGGTCTGTTGGACCTGTGAAGACCTCTAGGATTCATGTATGAATGGACTGCTGCTTCACTGAATGACTGATTGTGTGCACTGTTACCTCTGCTAACTCTGTCCTTCTCCTCCCCAAGTTTAAGGAGCCCAAGGTGCAGTTCGTTGTTCTCCAGAACCAGCTGGGCATTCTCAGTCTTGTATGGCTCCAGGAGGGCATCCAGATTACGGATCTCTTTCTCTGTCTTCCCTGCTTTGAGCTTGGCATTGCGCAGACTTTCAGTGGTGTGGACCAGATCACTGCAAAAAAAGGTAGAAACACACACAAATGTATTTCTATTTATCTATATAACCGGTAACTGACTTTATCATGGTCTCAGAGGTGAATACGGATTTACCTGAACAATTTTTTCACCAGTGGCAAGGTTTCTATCCCTAATGGCTGTCTGTATCCTAGCTGATCCAGACGTTTCCGAAGGTTGATAAACTTCCTCTCTGCGTTGGTGTGCATTGCTGCAGCAGTCTACAAAACATAACATAACAAAGCTTCGTAACTATATATACAGTGGGGGAAAAAAGTATTTAGTCAGCCACCAATTGTGCAAGTTCTCCCACTTAAAAAGATGAGAGAGGCCTGTAATTTTCATCATAGGTACACTTTTTTATTTTTATTTATTTATTTTTTTTTTTTTTTTTTTTTTTTGTCATTTAGCAGACGCTCTTATCCAGAGCGACTTACAGGAGCAATTAGGGTTAAGTGCCTTGCTCAAGGGCACATCGACAGATTTTTCACCTAGTCGGCTCTGGGATTAGAACCAGCGACCTTTCGGTTACTGGCACAACGCTCTTACCCACTAAGCTACCTGCCGCCCTAACACGTCAACTATGACAGACAAAATGAGAAAAGAAAATCCAGAAAATCACATTGTAGGATTTTTAATGAATTTATTTGCAAATTATGGTGGAAAATAAGATTTTAGATTCCGTCTCTCACAGTTGAAGTGTACCTATGATAAAAATTACAGACCTCTACATGCTTTGTAAGTAGGAAAACCTGCAAAATCGGCAGGGTATCAAATACTTGTTCTCCCCACTGTATATATATATATATATATATATATATATATATACAGTACCAGTCAAAAGTTTGGACACACCTACTCATTCAAGGGTTTTTCTTTATTTTTACTATTGTCTACATTGTAGAATAATAGTGAAGACATCAAAACTATGAAATAACACATATGGAATCATGTAGTAAGCAAAAAAAGTGTTAAACAAATCAAAATATATTTTTTATTTGAGATTCTTCAAATAGCCACCCTTTGCCTGTCACACCCTGGCTCTGGGACTCATTATGTTGAGCCAGGGTGTGTTCATTCTATGTGTGTATTTCTATGTTGGTAATTCTGTTGTGTTTAATTCTATGTTTGCCTGAGTGACTCCCAATCAGAGGCAACGAGTGTCAGCTGTTGGCTGGTTGTCTCTGATTGGGAGCCATATTTAAACTGTCTGTTTTCCCTTTGTGTTTGTGGGTTTTTGTTCCGTGTTCGGTCATTGATACCGTGGACGTCACGAGTCGTTTCTTGTTTTGTATTCATGTTTAAACTTTAACTAATTAAAGTATGTTTGTTCATCACGCTGCACCTTGGTTTACTCCTTACCTCGATCGTGACAGAAAAACCCACCATGCAACGACCAAGCAGCGTGTCCAGGGGCAGCCCTTGGGCTGGACATGGGAGGAAGCGCCGGGAAAGGCCCTGGCGAAAGAGGAGCAGCGTGTCCAGGAGCAGGCAGCCTGGACATGGGAGGAGATATTGGACGGTAAAGGGTCCTGGACTTGGGGGGAAATCCTGGCCGGGATGGATCGCCGGCCATGGAGTGAGACGGTGGAGAGGCGCCCTAGAGAGGACCAACGGCGTGATCAGGGTCGTCGTCGGACGGTCGAGAGGCAACCCCAGAACATTTTTAGGGGGGGGCACACGGCATGGACGACGGGGCTGACGGAGGCAAAAGAGGGGCGGATTCTGGAGGCCACCAGGTTACGGATACACCGCCCTGTACGTCCTGTGCGGATGCCTCACACAGAGTGTGTGAGGGTAGGCATTCAGCCAGGACGGGTTGTGGCCGCTCTTCACTCCAGGGCTCCTATCCGTCTCCACAGCCCGGTTCGGCCTGTCCCTGCTCCACGCACCAAGCCTACGGTGTGCGTCGCCAGCCCAGTCCGGCCAGTCCCTGCTCCACGCACCAAGCCTACGGTGTGCGTCGACAGCCCAGCCCGGCCTGTCCCTGCTCCACGCACCAAGCCTACGGTGTGCGTCGCCAGCCCGGTCCGGCCTGTCCCTGCTCCACGCACCAAGTCTACGGTGCGCGTCGCCAGCCCGGCCCGGCCTGTTCCTGCCACTCGCACCAAGTATACGGTGCGCGTCGCCAGCCCGGCCCGGCCTGTTCCTGCCACTCGCACCAAGTCTACGGTGCGCGTCGCCAGCCCAGTCCGGCCTGTCCCTGCTCCACGCACCAAGTCTACGGTGCGCGTCGCCAGCCCAGTCCGGCCTGTCCCTGCTCCACGCACCAAGTCTACGGTGCGCGTCGCCAGCCCGGCCCGGCCTGTTCCTGCCACTCGCACCAAGTATACGGTGCGCGTCGCCAGCCCGGCCCGGCCTGTTCCTGCCACTCGCACCAAGTCTACGGTGCGCGTCGCCAGCCCGGCCCGGCCTGTTCCTGCCACTCGCACCAAGTCTACGGTGCGCGTCGCCAGCCCGGCCTGTTCCTGCCACTCGCACCAAGTATACGGTGCGCGTCGCCAGCCCGGCCCGGCCTGTTCCTGCCACTCGCACCAAGTATACGGTGCGCGTCGCCAGCCCGGCCCGGCCTGTTCCTGCCACTCGCACCAAGTCTACGGTGCGCGTCGCCAGCCCGGCCCGGCCTGTTCCTGCCACTCGCACCAAGCCAGGGGTGCGAGTCGTCAGCCTGGTAAGGCCCGTCCCTCCTCCACGCACCAAGCCAGGGGTGTGAGTCGTCAGCCTGGTAAGGCCCGTCCCTCCTCCACGCACCAAGCCAGGGGTGCGCGTCGTCAGTCCAGCACAACCCGTGCCTGGGTCACCGGTGCCTGGTAAGGTACCGGTCAACTGCTCCACTATGGAGCTGAAGCTAACCGCTCCTGCTAAGTCCAGTTCGGCTCCAGCCGGCGGGGACAGACTGGACCAGGGGCGCTATGGGGGGTGTATTGGAGGGTGGTGGTCAAGGCCGGAGCCAGAACCGCCGCCGAGGAGGTATGCCCGCCCAGCCCTCCCCTGTTTTGTTTAGTTGAGGCGCGGTCGCAGTCCGCGCCTTTAGGGGGGGGTACTGTCACACCCTGGCTCTGGGACTCATTATGTTGAGCCAGGGTGTGTTCATTCTATGTGTGTATTTCTATGTTGGTAATTCTGTTGTGTTTAATTCTATGTTTGCCTGAGTGACTCCCAATCAGAGGCAACGAGTGTCAGCTGTTGGCTGGTTGTCTCTGATTGGGAGCCATATTTAAACTGTCTGTTTTCCCTTTGTGTTTGTGGGTTTTTGTTCCGTGTTCGGTCATTGATACCGTGGACGTCACGAGTCGTTTCTTGTTTTGTATTCATGTTTAAACTTTAACTAATTAAAGTATGTTTGTTCATCACGCTGCGCCTTGGTCTACTCCTTACCTCGATCGTGACATTGCCTTGATGACAGCTTTGCACACTCTTGGCATTCTCTCAACCAGCTTCACCTGGAATGCTTTTCCAACAGTCTTGAAGGAGTTCCCACATATGCTGAGCACTTGTTGGCTGCTTTTCCTTCACACTGCGGTCTGACTCATCCCAAACCATCTCAATTGGGTGGAGGTCGGGGGATTGTGGAGGCCAGGTCATCTGATGCAGCACTCCATCGCTCTCCTTCTTGGTAAAATAGCCCTTACACAGCCTGGAGGTGTGTTGGCTCATTGTCCTGTTGAAAAACAAATGAAAGTCCAACTAAGCCCAAACCAGATGGGATGGCGTATCACTGCAGAATGCTGTGGTAGCCATGCTGGTTAAGTGTGCCTTGTATTCTAAATAAATCACAGACAGTGTCACCAGCAAAACACTCCCACACCTCCTCCTCCATGCTTTACGGTGGGAAATACACATGCGGAGATCATCTGTTCACCCACACCGCGTCTCACAAAGACACGGCGGTTGGAACCAAAAATCCCTCATTTGGACTCCAGACCAAAGGACACATTTCCACCGGTCTATTGTCCATTGCTCGTGTTTCTTGGCCCAAGCAGGTCTCTTCTTATTATTGGTGTCCTTTAGTAGTGGTTTCTTTGCAGCAATTCGACCATGAAGGCCTGATTCACACAGTCTCCTCTGAACAGTTGATGTTGAGATGTGTCTGTTACTTGAACTCTGTGAAGCATTTATTTGGGCTGCAATTTCTGAGGCTGGTAACTCTAATGAACTTATCCTCTGCAGCAGAGGTAACTCTGGGTCTTCCATTCCTGTGGCGGTCCTCATCAGAGCCAGTTTCATCATTGCGCATGATGGTTTTTGTGACTGCACTTGAATAAATGTTCCGTATTGACTAATCTTCATGTCTTAAAGTAATGATGGACTGTTGTTTCTCTTTGCATATTTGAGCTATTCTTGACATAATATGGACTTGGTCTTTGACCAAATAGTGCCATATTCTGTATACCCCCCCACCTTGTCACAACACAACTGATTGGCTCAAACACATTAAGAAGGAAAGAAATTCCACAAATTAACTTTGAAGAAGGCACACCTGTTAATTGAAATGCATTCCAGGTGACTACCTCATGAATCTGGTTGATAGAATGCCAAGAGTGTGCAAAGCTGTCATCAAGGCAAAGGGTGGCTACTTTGAAGAATCTCAAATATAAAATATATTTTATATGAAAAAATGTTTACCTTATGCTTCCGGATTGCCATTTCAGCCCAGAAGCTTTCCATTTCAGTTTCGTCCTGCAGGGATATCATTGGCATGGTCTGATAATTTAGAAACTCCTCACCCAGAAGGTCATGCTCCTCTGGCCCATGGTATGGGAGGAGATGGGGAAACCTATTTATGAAAGTAGAGTTACAAGTTGTTACGTTTTAGGTATATAGTCATCAACCAGCAGCAGTTCATACACATCTTTGAGGAGAAGCCACATTAGATATTCTTATGTGGCTTCTATATTTTTTAACACTTTTTGGGTTACTACATGATTCCATATGTATTATTTCATAGCTTTGATGTCTTCACTATTATTGTACAATGTAAAAAATAGTAAAAATAAAGAATAACCCTCGAATGAGTAGGTGTGTTCAAACTTTTGACTGGTAGTGTATATGAAACTGGCTCTCATGAGGACCTCTGCTGCAGAGGATAAGTTCATTAGAGTTACCAGCCTCAGAAATTGCAGCCCAAATAAAGGCTTCATAGAGTTCAAGTAACAGACACATCTCAACATCAACTGTTCAGAGGAGACTGTGTGAATCAGGCCTTCATGGTCGAATTGCTGCAAAGAAACCACTACTAAAGGACATCAATAGGAAGAAGAGACTTGCTTGGGCCAAGAAACACGAGCAATGAACATTAGACCGGTGGAAATGTGTCCTTTGGTCTGGAGTCCAAATTAGAGATTTTTGGTTCCAACCGCCATGTCTTGGTGAGATGCGGTGTGGGTGAGCGGATGATCTCCGCATGTGTATTTCCCACCGTAAAGCATGGAGGAGGAGGTGTTATGGTGTGGGGGTGCTATGCTGGTGACACATAGTTTTGATGTCTTCACTATTATTCTACAATGTAGAAAATAGTAAAAATAAAGAATAACCCTTGAATGAGTAGGTGTGTTCAAACTTTTGACTGGTAGTGTATATGAAACTGGCTCTCATGAGGACCGCCACAGGAATGGAAGACCCAGAGTTACCTCTGCTGCAGAGGATAAGTTCATTAGAGTTACCAGCCTCAGAAATTGCAGCCCAAATAAAGGCTTCATAGAGTTCAAGTAACAGACACATCTCAACATCAACTGTTCAGAGGAGACTGTGTGAATCAGGCCTTCATGGTCGAATTGCTGCAAAGAAACCACTACTAAAGGACATCAATAGGAAGAAGAGACTTGCTTGGGCCAAGAAACACGAGCAATGAACATTAGACCGGTGGAAATTTGTCCTTTGGTCTGGAGTCCAAATTAGAGATTTTTGGTTCCAACCGCCATGTCTTGGTGAGATGCGGTGTGGGTGAGCGGATGATCTCCGCATGTGTATTTCCCACCGTAAAGCATGGAGGAGGAAGTGTTATGGTGTGGGGGTGCTATGCTGGTGACACATAGTTTTGATGTCTTCACTATTATGGGTCCTCAGATCCTCAAAAAATTCTACAGCTGCACCATCGAGAGCATCCTGACTGGTTGCATCACCGCCTGGTATGGCAACTGCTTGGCCTCTGACCGCAAGGCACTACAGAGGGTAGTGCGTACGGCCCAGTACATCACTGGGGCAAAGCTCCCTGCCATCCAGGACCTCTATACCAGGCGGTGTCAGAGGAAGGCCCTCAAAATTGTCAAAGACTCCAGCCACCCTAGTCATAGACTGTTCTCTCTGCTACCGCACGGCAAGCGGTACCGGAGTGCCAAGTCTAGGTCCAAAGACTTCTCAACAGCTTCTACCCCCAAGCCATAAGACTCCTGAACAGCTAATCATGGCTACCCGGACTATTTGCACTGCCCCCCCACCCCATCCTTTTACGCTGCTGCTACTCTGTTAAGTATTTATGCATAGTCACTTTAACTCTACCCACATGTACATATTACCTCAACTACCTCAACTAGCCGGTGCCCCCCCGCACATTGACTCTGCAACGGTACCCCCCTGTATATATAGCCTCCCTACTGTCACTTTATTTTACTGTATATATAGCCTCCCTACTGTCACTTTATTTTACTTCTGCTCTTTTTTTCTCAACACTTTTTTTGTTGTTGTTTTATTCTTACTTTTTTTGTTTAAAATAAATGCACTGTTGGTTAAGGGCTGTAAGTAAGCATTTCACTGTAATGTCTGCACCTGTTGTATTCGGCGCATGTGACCAATAAAATTTGATTTGATTTGATTTGATTTATTATTCTACAATGTAGAAAATAGTAAAACAAATAATAATAATTTGAAAACCCTTGAATGAGTAGGTACTCATTCAAGGTTTTTCTTTATTTTTACTATAGCTATCCATTTGTGGTTATAACTAGTTTGTTAGCTGACTATTGTTTATTGACTAGATAGCTAGCCAGCAATAAAACACCCAATACTATTGGACTAGCCCAAGATGGGCTGTTAACGCATTGACTGTCAATGAAATGGCCTACTATTGGACCAGAGAAAGTAGCTACATCCTGTCAAGCTGGAGCTGGCTACTGTAGCGTGGCTAGACAAATTAGCTTGTTCAGGCCAGGTAAAGTTGAGGCAACAGGGCAAACAGGATTTCACTGACACAGTCTAGCTATATAACATAATAATAGCTATATATTCTTGCCAGTAAATTTTAATGAGTAAGTTATACTGTACTCACAAATCCACGGTACGGTTAGCTAGTCAGCCTGTGATTCTTGACATGACCAGAGCTGCCAACTCTCACGCTTTCGCCGTGTGACACACGTTTTTGCCAGTTTTCACACGCACTCACGCCACACATCCAATTTCTCACGCAAAAAAAATCGGCCAAGACTCGTTCGTTCCTTTTTTCAAACTCCCCTACGGTAGATGGCTCTGATGAGCGCCACTGAACCATATGCGCTGCACCCCGAAGTTAGTGACAGAAGAAGAGATACCATTGCCGCGAAAGACAACAGGAGAAGAAACGGTTACTACCTCAAGAAGTCTGATAAGAAGCTGAGCTGAGACTAGGTATGTAACAATGAAATGTCATCCAATTGAGTACTCACTCTCTTAAACTTTAAATCTTGAAATAAATTATTTGTTTGTGCGTGTGAACATGATTTAGTGTGGTGAATGTAAACTCAGCTGATTTCGAACGGGTAAGATGTATTCCAAAGAATATAACATAAATACAGGAAATGTGTGCAATAGAAGTAGGTATGTTTTTGTAACTGAGAGTAGAGTTATTAAACCACCATGACCATTTGAATTGTTTAAGGTTTCAAAGATGTCCCATAAGAGACCTTTGCCAGGACAAAAGCGAAACCTTTTATTTTATTTAAAGAACCAGCCTAGTGAGAAAAGACAGACAAACACACTGACAGAACAGCCAGAACGATTGATAGAAACGACAGGACAACAGACAGAGGAGCAACACAAAGGACAGAGAGAGCAGGAGACAGGACAGACTGACAAACAAGCAGAGGAGCAACAGACAGGACAGATTGATGCACATGCAGAGGAGCAACAGACAGGACAAATAGAACAACCAACAGGGCAGATGGAAGAAGACACAGAGGGACAGACAGAAGAGACCCCCCCCAATCCAACAGCAGGGCCAGAAGAGTCGTGCTCTGGCAGGAGCAGCAAGATCCATTTTCAAAAATGAGTGGACCTCTTCATGGCCATTTATTACCAGAGGGAGCCTCAACACGCACTACTGGTGTGCAGTCTGCCGTATTGAAAACTCATGTTGCCACCAGGGTGTGACAGATGTAGTGCGCCATATAAAAAGCAAAGACCACCAAGATAAGCAACGAGCTCTCCAGTCCACAGCCACAATATCCCAATATGCAATGGCCGTTCCATCTGTTGGGGGTATGTCTGCACAAGAGGTTAAGGTATGATATGTGTAATGATTCTGTAAAGGTTTAGTCAAGTGTTTTGTGTTCTAGTTGATCACGGTAAAGTCATGGTTGATAGTTTTGACTAATTTGTGGTTTGTATTTCAGTGTAGTACAGTCCAGTTTTCTTAATTTGAGATCTTAGTTGCTGAATGTGTTTTTTACCTGTGCCCTATTATCGCAGGCGTCTATTTTAAATAAACGATGGTCTTTTGGGAGGATTAATAATTTTTAATTTCTTACAGACAAGAAGGGCTGAGGTCAAAATGACAGCTGGGTTGGTAGTTCACAACGTCCCCCTAGCCTTTGCGGACCACCTGGGGCCTCTCCTAAAAGAATGTTTCGGAGATTCGAAGACAGCGCAGGAGTACAGGTGTGCCAGGACTAAGTCATCCTGCATTACCAATGAAGCACTCGCACCATATTTCACACAGGAGCTTGTGAAGGAGATGAAAAAAGCCCTGTATACCATTGTTACAGATGGGTCGAATGACACTGGTATTTCACAAACTATTTGAGATTTTTCTCCTCTGCAAAACATGTGCTTTGTGTATTTTTAAACATCTAATAACATGAACATCTGTATGATTCTAACTTGTCATTATAGGAGTGGAAAAGATGAACCCGCTTACTGTCCGGGTCTTCATGGACAGCAAAGTTGTCCACCAGTTCTTAAATATGTGCACAACAAGTGGGACGAGGTGTGGGACAGCAAGTGAGATCTTCACCAAAATGACCTCCACCATAGAGGAGCATGGCATCCCTTGGGAGAACTGCATTGGTCTCTCAGTTGACAATGCAGCTGTGAACATTGGACCACGTAATTCCATTGCCTCTAGGGTGCTCCAGAAGCATCCCAACACCTATATTCATGGTTGTCCTTGTCATGTGGCACATAACACCGCCAAAGCTGCAGGAGTGGGATTTTTTAAAGTGAGTTAAGGCCTGATTTATCTTTACATGTAACTTTTTATTTGTATCCTAATTACGTGCATTGACTGAATGTGTTATGATTGATTTATGCATTGCAGGTGTCCGGTTTTGATTTGGAGGATATGGTAGTGGACATCGGTTACTGGTTCAAGGGTAGCACAAATCGGAAAGGATACCTGACAGGTATGCATGTTTGATACTATTAAGTGTAATACTGAAATGCTGAGCTGTAGAAAATATATGATATGGATTTAATGTCTAAAACAGAGTTTTGTGAGCTCCATGAAGCGGAGTACATGGAGGTCCTCCTGCATATCTCGGTCCGTTGGCTAAGCCTTGAACGTTGTGTGACCAGGATCCTGAGGCTGTATGAACCTCTGGCCAGCTACTACAAATCTGCTAGTATGGTCATACATTTTCAATTTCATTATGCAGCAACTACATGGATTGTTAGTCACATACTTGTATTAACGACAACCTCTTGTTTTGTGTTATTTATTGATTGATTCAAGATGAAAATCAGGCCAGGTTCAAGAGACTTGTGCAGACATTCACTGACCCCATGACAGAAGTGTACCTGCTGTTCTTCCAAGCCACCGTACCAACTTTCACTTCTTTCAACTTGCTGCTTCAGAGAGAGCAGTCATCAATATTTTTGTTACATGATGAGGTGGGATTGGATTTTGCTGTTTTTTTCCATTCTGTGTTTCTTGCTGATATCTGCAGGGATCCTCTAAAACAGGTTTCACCTACTATTTTTGTAAATGTCTGTTATAGATGGTGAAATTCAGATGCATAAGCTATGTTCCAAGTTTATGGTTCCAGCAGCTCTGCAGTGCCATGAGGAGCCTTGTGAAATTGCCTTTAAAGAAAAGGCAAACCATTTACCAGGTTAGTATTTTACTATTATTATGATCAAACACTGTGATATGTGATATTTAGCCTTGTACCTTATACCGATATGCTGTATCTGTGACAGGAAGAAAGTTGAACATTGGGTTCACAACCAGGGCTAAACTTAACAAATTACTCGACGAGGGTGACATCACACCACAGCAGGTGGATTCATTCCATGAAGCTGTGTTGTGTTTCCTGACAAGTGCTGTGGACTATGCACTTAAGAAGCTGCCACTGGAAGAGCCACTGATCAAGCACGCACAATTTGTAGATGTACGGCAGAGGGCTGAAAGTGACTCTGTTGAAAGGTTAGTTTTTCTCTCTAATTATTGTCTATCATCTTAGCTAAAATACCCTGTGTTTTATGATGAGGTGTGTTCACTCCTAAACTGCACATGATATATTCTTATGTGGCTTCTCCTCAAAGATGTGTATGAACTGCTGCTGGTTGATGACTATATACCTAAAACGTAACAACTTGTAACTCTACTTTCATAAATAGGTTTCCCCATCTCCTCCCATACCATGGGCCAGAGGAGCATGACCTTCTGGGTGAGGAGTTTCTAAATTATCAGACCATGCCAATGATATCCCTGCAGGACGAAACTGAAATGGAAAGCTTCTGGGCTGAAATGGCAACCCGGAAGCATAAGGTAAACATTTTTTCATTTTTTGTCTTTCCTTTTGGCAGGGGTGGCTTGGCTACATCTGTTGCTTAAAATTGTTGCATGCATATATGTGTCATGCATGTTGCAAATTATGCATGTTTTTATCTGAACTTTGCTAATGGATCAACCTACAGTATACTTACAGTATGAATCAATCAAAAATCAAGGTATGTTTTTCCATTGTGTTTTGGTGCATTTTCCATAGGTGACAGGAGCCAAAGAATTCGAGAGGCTTGCTGCCGTCGCCAAGCTTGTCCTGGTGTTGCCCCATGCAAACGCAGATGCTGAGAGGGTGTTTTCAGTTGTGGGACTGAACAAAACCAAGAGAAGACACAGCCTAGCATTGGATGGCACCCGGTCCTCAATAATGACCATAAAGATGGCCAATCTGGAGCCTTGCTTCAAATGGGAGCCCCCCTCCGATATCATCAAGGCCTCCAAGAAGGCCACAGGCCAGTATAACCATGCCGACAGATCATAGACAAGAGGCTCATTTGAGATGAGCCAGATCTGTGCAGAATCGATCACCGGCGATCACCGCCCAATGCATGCTGGTTAGATTTGTGTCCGACTTGATCCCGACTTTCTCTGACGTCATGCACACGTGGGCAACGATAACCTCATGAGATCAAGGCGGCCGCAGTTCTGAGACGCAGGCAGTGCAATTGCTTTTCACCGACTGCAGGACCCAGGCGGACCCAGGACAAAATCTCACTCCAAGGTTTTTTGAAAAGTTGGCAGGTATGCAACGAGTTCAATACATTTTTAACAAACGAGGACAACTGTGACTGTTTGTATTATTCATAGGCTGTAGTAGTATCATCAACTATAAAATAAAAGTAAAAAAAACATCCAAGCAAAATGGGACATAAAAAAATATATATATATATTTGGCAATATGGCATTCTGTTGAAAAGTCACACATGGTTTATCAGAACAAAAAGATTCCCAATGCTTAATTTGGGATGAAGATTCCAGTAGATGACTGATATTCTGTGACTCTCTACAAAGTTAAAGACATCAGTGATCACAGAAGGCTTAAGATTTTTTGAGTAGTGCCATACAAACCAACATTTTAACCTCTTAATTTTGAAGAGTTTATTGTGTACAGGTGATTAGTGTTATAACAAAGAAAAAGTCACACAATTACAATTTAAATAAGAAATCAGTAACATTATGTGATCTCTGTGCAAATATGAACACACACACACACACACACTTTAGTCATTTAGCAGACACTTATCCAGAGCGACTTGCAGGAGCAATTAAAGTGCCTTGCTCAAGGGCAGGTCGGCATATTTTTCTCCTAGTTGGCTCGAGGATTTGAACCAGCAACCTTTCGGTTACTGGCCCAATGCTCTTAACCGTTTGGCTACCTGACGCACGCACACACAACTTTTTGAAAACTGTTCATTCATTAATTCCCTTCCAGACAATTTCAAGTGCAGTTCAATCAATTTCATTCAGTCTACTTCATATTGGCCACACACAGCAACGGCGGATTGATTCCAGTAAATAATGTTTATTTTGTGTGAGGCACTATGAAGCAATAGAGAGCATGTGTAATGTTATTCTGAAGAAAAATATAAATGCAACATGTAAAGTGTTATTCCCATGTTTCATGAGCTGAAATAAAAGATCCCAGAAATGTTCCATATGCGCAAAAAGCGTATTTCTCTAAAATGTTGTGCACAAATTTGTTTACATCCCCGTTAGTAAGCATTTCTCCTTTGCCAAGATAATCCATCCAATTGACAGGTGTGGCATATCAAGAAGCTGATTAAACAGCATGATTACACAGGTGCACCTTGTGCTGGGGGACAATAAAAGGCCACTCTAAAATTTGCAGTTTTGTCACACAACACAATGCCACATATGTCTAAAGTTTTGAGGGAGTGTGCAATTGGCATGCTGACTGCAGGAATGTCCACCAGAGCTGTTGCCAGAGAATTGAATGTTTATTTCTCTACCATAAGCTGCCTCCAACATCGTTTTAGAGAATTTTGCAGTACTTCCAACCGCACCACACCAGCCCAGGACCTCCATATCTGGTTTCTTCACCTGCGGGACCATCTGCGTGCTCGTTGTCCTTAACCTGACTATAGTTTGGGGTCGTAACCGACTTCAGTGGGCAAATGCTCACCTTCGATGGTCATTGGCACGCTGGAAAAGTGTGCTCTTCACAGATGAATCCCAGTTTCAACTGTACCGGGCAGATGGCAGCGGTGTGGGTAAGCGGTTTGCTGATGTCAACGTTGTGAACAGAGTGCCCCATGGTGGCGGTGGGGTTACGGTATGGGTAGGCATCAGCTACAGACAACGAACACAATTGCATTCTATCGATGACAATTTCAATGCACAGAGATACCGTGACAAGATCCTGAGGCCCATTGTCGTGCCATTCATCCGCTGCCATCACCTCATGTTTCAGCATGATAATGCATAGCCCCATGTCACCCCTCTGTACACAATTCCTGGAAGCTGAAAATGTCCCAGTTCTTCCATGGCCTGCATACTCACCAGACATGTCACCCATTGAGCATGTTTGGGATGCTCTGGATCAACGTGTACGACAGCATGTTCCAGCAACTTCGCACAGCCATTGAAGAGGAGTTGGACAACATTCCACAGGCCACAATCAACATCCTGATCAACTCTATGCGAAGGAGATGTGTCGCGCTGCATGAGCCACATGGTTGTCACACCAGATACTGACTGGTTTTCTGATCCAAACCCCTATATATATTTTTTAAAGGTATCTGTGACCAACAGATATATATTTTTTAAAGGTATCTGTGACCAACAGATGCATATTTGTATTCTCAGTCATGTGGAATCCATAGATTAGGGCCTAATTAATGTTTTAAATTGACTGATTTCCTTATATGAACTGTAACTCAGTAAAATCTTTGAAATTGTTGCATGTTGCGTTTATATTTTTGTTCAGTATATATACACACATGTATTCTTGCAATTAATGTGATTGAGCAATGCTTGAGAAGTACTCCAACATGTCTCCAATGGTAAACTCCATGGTAATTCCAGACCCAGGGTAGCAACGGCCAATCAAGCCTTCAAAGTGCTTGTACTGACGAATGAACTCATCCTGCATGGAATGCCACACCACCTAGTGGAGGAAATGGGGAATTCATCAAATTATTGTACAAAGAGAACTTACATTTACATTAGTCATTTAGCAGACGCTCTTATCCAGAGCGACTTACAGTTAGTGAGTGCATACATTATTATTATTTTTCATACCCCCGTGGGAATCGAACCCACAACCCTGGCGTTGCAAACGCCATGCTCTACCAACTGAGCTACATCCCCTGCCGGCCATTCCCTCCCCTATCCTAGACGACGCTGGGCCAATTGTGCGCCGCCCCATGGGTCTCCCAGTCGCGGCCGGCTACGACAGAGCCTGGTTTCGAACCAGGATCTCTAGTGGCACAGCTAGCACTGCGATGCAGCGCCTTAGACCACTGCGCCACAATTGATAAACCATTACAACGAATTTACATTACCAGCTGTTAAAGTGTACAAAATATTTGTTATGATAAACTGCTAGACTGTCTGTCTCTCACCTGTAACAGGCTCTCCTCCTCACACATATGCTTGTCCACCTTCTTGTACAGGTTGTCCAGTCCCTTCTTTACCTCCTTGCCGGGGTACTCCTTGATCACTTTACGCAGCTCCTGTTTGTTGAACGCCAGCTGGTAGCTCACCTCATCCTCACGTACGCCCTGGGCCACACGTGCCTCCACTCCCTCAAAGAAGTGCTGCAAAGCATAGACGGGCATACCTGATTAGCTGTGTGCAATGTTTCATTCTATATGTTTCGCATATGTTTAGAGTATGTCTGAAATATCTGACAGTTCTAATGAGTTATATGTATCATACAATGTATAGATTACATACAAACATGAAACTAATTCAATTCAGTGTCTACACCCTTGGCCCACTCCCTCACGACACTAACATTGCCAAGTATAAACCCTCTCTCTCACATTGAGTTTCTCTAGGGGCTGTCCCAGGGAGTTGATGACGTAGGACTGCAGGTGGTCTGTGTACTTGTGTTTTGCCTCTCGTCTCTCTGTCTCCAGGCAGGAGATCTTAAGGTGGGACAGTGTGGAGAAGATGTGGTGGAAGTTCTCCATCATCACCACGTCACGGGGTGTCTTCTGACTCTCAATGGCCACTTTCTCCACTGGAAACACCCCACAGCAAGACCAACACCAATCAGAGCACTGCTTCCCAACCATCATACAGATTAGAAGCCATCCACATGACTTTATTTAACGTGTCCACCAAATCATTAGACCCACCATTCATGAAGACAGCTCTGATGAGCTTGACATACGCCTTGTCCAGATCTCCTCTGCGCTCTGCATTACGGAAGATGGTTTCAGCCAGCTCAGCGAACTCCTCAAACCCAGTGACAAAGGGCAGGATGCCCACCTTGCTCTTCTTAGAGATCTTCACCTCCTCCATCTGTCTAATCTGACCAGACTGAGACAGAAAAATAACTGGTTCACACACACAGCCAACAGTCTTTAACAGTACTAGATACACAGATCCCTAGAAAAATGTTGACGTGAGCTATACTCACAATGCACTTGTCAAAGTTCCTTTTGACGGTGACCAGCACGTTGCCGAGGGTGGTGCTGAGGTAGGAGGCGGGGTCCACATTCTCGGCCGTCCACACGTGGTGACTCATCTTCACCAACATGTACAGGGAGTGGAAGCTGTCAATCTTGTCTCCCAGGGCGATGAGGCTGTTAAGTTCCATCTCAATGCTCTGGAAGATCTTGTTCATCATCAACCGCACCATGTCCTTCCTGAGGAGGCCCAGACAGGTGATAAGACAGAAAGAAAGAGAATATGGTAAAAGTGAAGAGGAGGATAGGCGAGAGGTGGACCATGAAAGATGACATATGGACTTGTAATATTCGTTGCATGTTTAGTGCCCCTAGTACTATTGATGGACGTTAAGAGCATACAGTAAATCTCAGTAAGAAATGAGAAGCTAGCTACTCACTCAGTCGATGATATGAAGTGTCTGTGTTCCCCTGGAGGGGGCTGTCTGGAGGGCACCCCCCCATCCGACTCCTCCACTTCTCCCTGATAGAAAAAACAGTGGTTAATCAAAAGTTATTCATAATCTCACTTGCAAACACTCAGCCAGTCAGATTAGCATGTAATTTACCTGAGCCAGGGTGGGGTGCTGCTGTAGCTTGAAGAACTTGCTGATGAAGTCTTGTTCTGCTAGACAGAGAGGCTCCAGCTCAATAAGAACCTGCTCAAAGATCTACAAAAAGAGAGACACCTAAATCAATTGATCAATATAAATAAACACACAAAACAAACTACGAATCTAAAATGAAAAAGAGATCAACAAAAACCCACAGGTAGTATCTGCACGATAAAGGGGGTAGTGTATGGTGGCTATGGTCCTCTCAGTGACTATCACCTTGTCAAACTTGGTCCTGTCGGCCACATCCAGGTCTGAGGCAGACATGTTGCCCATGTCCAGCAGAGAGGAGGACTGGGAGCGCCTACTGCTGGAGCCCTGCACTGCCAGCTTATTCAGACTGGAGGTGGAGCCTGTAAGCTTCCCAGAGCTGCCATGCAGGCCTGGGGCACCAGAGGGGAAACAGTTGAAAACATGTTCAAACCACAGGCTAAATACTAGTCTGTAGAACACTGCCCTATCCATAGCCCCTGAGACCAAAGCTGCATTCACAGGGACTTATTTTCAAAGCAGAGCAACTGTGCTATTGAAAATAAATAACTTTGTGGCTTCTGAAAAAGTGTGCCACAAAGCGCATGTGAATATGCATCTTTAAAACATGTTAGTTTAGCAGTAATTACACATAACATGAACAGCTGAAGACAATTGAGAGAGAAGAACATATGAAACATTGAAAGGTGTGCTCGGTAGTAATGACCATTTGTAAGAGTTCAAATTAATCTTATTATGGATGTTGGACATTCATTATCAGAGAAACTTGCTGGATATGTTGACCTCAATGTATCCTTTTGTATTGTGAATGAGTATTATCCTATGCCATACATAAAGAATGTACATGCTTATTGATTTTATGTCTGATTGATGTTAGTTTAGGTGCTCTTTAACAAGCGGCCAGTAAAAGGGTCTATAAATGGCAGGTTGGGTGTACTGAGGAAGTCAGTAGAGGAGGAGGGTTCTGAGCGAGGGGAAGGGGGTCCTGGCTGTGCTGCAGTATCAGGGACATAGTAGTGGGGAGCAGGTGGGTAGGGGTGTGGGGGGGTGTGGGGGGCAAGTTACAGGTGTGCGACTGCGTGACCCAAATGGGATACTTACTTTCCGTTTCCTGTTTGAGAGCACTCTCTTTCCGCGGAAGCGTGGCTGACGGACGGTTAGAATGGCAGGCATCAGAGACAGAGACATGTTAGGCTCATGACATGCAGCATGGGGGCACGTTAAGAGGTCAAAGGTAACAGACTGACATGCGCTACAGAGGCTGACAACCTTTTGGAAAACAAATGTTTTGCTCATTTTGTTCTCTAGAGGGAAAGGTTAAGACTGAAATTCTTAACTTTAACAGAAAACAGAGCCTTATAATCCTGCCAAACCAAAGCTCTCTAAACAAAAAGGTTGTTTTTCAGAGCATTGAAATATAAATATATTGAGGGCTCAATTCAATTCATATCGCAAAACATTAGCGTTATTGCGCAATTTACATTTAAAGGCAATGTTTCCGAGTTCGTGGAGACTGCATTCACGGTAAACGCATGTCGGCTCAAACAGAAATTACATGTACATTTCAACCGCACTACAACGCAGATCTTCCGCGCTAGGGATTGACTCGAGCCCTTACTTTAATATACAGTACCAGTCAAAAGTTTGGACAAACCTACTCATTCCAGGGTTTTTCTTTATTTTTACACCACTACCTTGTCACAACACAACTGATTGGCTCAAACGCATTAAGAAGGAAATAAATTCTACAAATTAACTTTTAATAAGGCACACCTGTTAATTGAAATGCATTCCAGGTGACTACCTCATGAAGCTGGTTGAGAGAATGCCAAGAGTGTGCAAAGCTGTCAACAAGGCAAAGGGTGACTACTTTGAAGAATCTCAAATATAACATCTCTTTTGATTTGTTTAACACTTCTTTGGTTACTACATGATTCCATATGTGTTATTTCATAGTTTTGATGTCTTCACTATTATTCTACAATGTAGAAAATAGTACAAATAAAGAAAAACCCTTGAATGAGTACGTGTGTCCAAACTTTTGACTGGTACTGTATATCAGTTTACTTTACAGGAAAACTTAAATGAGTGTTTTCATTCTTCTTGTAATGTTTAGGATCTCCAGTTAGTCTTAAAACACTCAATTAGTGTCATACTCTGCAGTCAGAATGAGTAGTAGGGATAATATCAGGCTCTGGTTTATGTGATGGCTTCATACAGTAAGCAGCCAAATAGGGAAATAACATTGAGCAAAACACCAGCTAGCAACACTGAGCAGGACAATGACATCACACAGGGGCATTTCCTAGGCAGTGAAAGGCTATGAAACAGGAGGCAGTATGGCCAGGTAAGTACATGTTTGCTGGAATGAACCATGCAGAAAAAGCTGGTGGTGTTACAAACAGTACAGATTAACATAAACTCAAATATTGAACACAATTACACACACACACACCACAAATACAAACCATACGCAACAACCCAAGGGAAAAACAACTAATTGGCTAAAGGACACCTTAAAACAAACCACACAGCAAACTACAAGGCTACACAGAGAAAAGAAAAGACAAACAATCACACACACATTTTTAAAAACACTCAAGAGGTCTTACCAAACTTATTTCCCTTCCCCTCCTTGGTTGTGCCCGCCATTTTGATCTTCGCCACCTCAAAGAAATCTTTGATTTCTCGTTCATATAATCTGGTCATGTAATCAACATAGGTCTGAAAATGGAGAGAAAATTCAAATTAACATTTGTTTAATTGTCATGAAATGCAGTAAGACGTTATCGTTGTGCTGCTGGTGATGATATAAATAGAGATGTAATAGTGGTGGTGATCATCATAATGATGATAACAGATAGTGGTAACAATGATAACAGATACTGGTAACGATAATAACAGATAGTGGTAATGATGATAACAGATAGTGGTAATGATGATAACAGATAGTGGTAATGATGATAACAGATAGTGGTAATGATGATAACAGATAGTGGTAATGATGATGATGTTTCACGACAAAGCCACTCACCCTGGACAGGCCCTCGTACTTCTCTCTCTGGGTGTTCTTGAGCCACTCCATGAGCTTGGCGTAACGCAGCAGGTCCCTGTGTAGGGGGTTGTGTTTAGGCAGGGTCAGCTCTGCCATGTGCTGGGACAGTGTGGAGCTTTGGTCATGGCCCTGGAAACAGGCAGCACAGGGAATTAACAAGGGTTTGACATATAGAGAAACACAAACTCTCCGTTTCACACACAGGCAAAGAGAGACTGACTTTGACCCCCTTGGTCCCTTTAGGGACATCCCCTGCATTCATGGGGATCTGGACATATGTATGCCTAATACACCATTAAAACAGGTGTTAGTAGAAGATTAACCATTTAATATACTCTTCAGTCCATATCCCAGACCTTAATATTCCAAATCAAATAACTTAATTGACAATCACACGTTTCATTTGTTGCAAAAAGTCCCATATTTACATTTTTTTAAAAAACATTTTAGTTATTTAGCAGATGCTCTTATCCAGAGCGACTTACAGTTAGTGAGTGCATACATTTTTCATACTGGCACCCCGTGGGAAACGAACCCACAACCCTGGCGTTGCAAGCGCCATGCTCTACCAACTGAGCTATCAGTGGGTTTCCTCATATTCTACCATTCTCAGTCTATTTACTTGCTACTGGTGCTGCTACCAAGCATGCAGGTAGAGCAGACAGGCAGAGGTATAATGACATGGCACCCCAGCACAGCACTCTGGCACAGGAAGCACAGTGCAAGAAGAACCAAGCCCTTCAATGAAGGAGGTGGTGGAGGAAGGTCTGAGGCTTTTAGACCCATTGAGATGAAAGAGAGGAGGGTTAGCAATGTAGTCATGAGCAGCACGAATCATGCAGTCAGTAATGCGTTTTCACAAGAAAACACGGGTGTATAGATAAGTAGGAAAGTTCATAGGTTAGAGTGGAGGGGTCAAGGGGGTTGCTGTGAGGGTACTACTCACTGGAAGCGACATACAGGAGGACCTATAGAACTGAGGGATGGTCATTTTGAAGTGACTGAAGTGGTTGAACTACAGAAGTACAGGGACAGAGAGCAGAGCGATCAAAATGGGGTGGTTTAGAGTGAGGCAGAGGCACAGAGTGAAGAACAGGAGGACCAGAGCAGTACAGGAAGAATACAGGACAGAGACAGGAAGAGACAGGATCAGAGGAGACAGAGCTTAACCAGGAAGTGGATGAGGAGGACAGAAAGAGCTGCCTGCCAAAAAGAGGAAAGACTAAAATACTGTAACAAGAAACACATACAGTGCCTTGCAAAAGTATTCATCCCCTTGGCGTTTTTAGTATTTTGTTGCATTACAACCTGTAATTTAATCAGAGGGGCAACAAAGAGACCAAAGATAACCCTGAAGGAGCTGCAAAGCTCCACAGCGGAGATTGAAGTATCTGTCCATAGGACCACTTTAAGCCGTACACTCCACAGAGCTGGGCTTTACGGAAGAGTGGCCAGAAAAATGCCATTGCTTAAAGTACAAAAGAAGCAAACACGTTTGGTGTTCGCCAAAAGGCATGTGGGAGACTTCCCAAACATATGGAAGAAGGTTCTCTGGTCAGATGAGACTAAAATTGAGCTTTTTGGAAAGGAAAACGCTATGTCTGGCGCAAACATAACACCTCTCATCACCCCGAGAACACCATCCCCACAGTGAAGCATGATGGAGGCAGCATCATGCTGTGGGGATGTTTTTCCATCGGCAGGGACTGGGAAACTGGTCAGAATTGAAGGAATGATGGATGGCACTAAATACAGGGAAATTCTTGAGGGAAACCTGTTTCAGCCTTCCAGAGATTTGAGACTGGGACAGAGGTTAACCTTCCAGTAGGACAATTACCCTAAGCATACTGCTAAAGCAACACTTGAGTGGTTTAAGGGGAAACATTTAAATGTCTTGGAATGGCCTAGTCAAAGCCGAGACCTCAATCCAATTGAGAATCTATGGTATGACTTAAAGATTGCTGTACACCAGCGGAACCCATCCAACTTGAAGGAGCTGGAGCAGTTTTGCCTTGAAGAATGGGCAAAAATACCAGTGGCTAGATGTGCCAAGCTTATTGAGACATACCCCAAGAGACCTGCAGCTGTAATTGCTGCAAAAGGTGGCTCTACAAAGTATTGACTTTGGGGGGGGGGGGGGGTGAATAGTTATGCACGCTCAACTTTTCTGTATTTTTGTCTTAGTTCTTGTTTGTTTCACAATAAAAAATATTTTTCATCTTCAAAGTGGTAGGCATGTTGTGTAAATCAAATTATACAAACCCCCAAAAAATCCATTTTAATTCCAGGTTGTAAGGCAACAAAATAGGAAAAATGCCAAGGGGGGTGAATACTTTCGCAAGCCACTGTATACAGTGCTCTGTTATGCCTGGCATCTAGTCATAAATGCTGTTCAGGTCTCTGTGTTTTGAATTTAAATCTGAATAAAAATCTTGAGACCATGTTCAGATTACCTTGTGGACTAGCAAAGTGTTACCGTGGTATGTGGATTACCTGGTGGACGAACACGTTGTTGAGGTGGTTGGTGAGGCGCCGGGCGAAGGTATCTCTGAGCTCAGTGAACAGGTGCTGCTGCTGCTTCACAGCCATCAGTTTCTCATGACCTGGTCTGAGTGCCACGTTCATGCACTGCAGTAGAGCCTCAGAGGCGTTGATACAGGCCTCAATGCCTTTGGAGGAGGAGAGGTCTCCTTCCTGCAGGGCCCTGATGTGTCCCTTCGACAGGTCCATGTAGTTCTGAGGGACAGGCATTCATCATTCAACATCATCTTATTAAACCAAACCAAACCAACTGAAACATGAACCCCATCCTCAACTCCATCCTCACCACCAGGAACTGGATCTCGTCCAGAAGCTTGCCGTTGTTGGTGTTGCTGATCTGGATGAGGCGGTTGCTCTGGGAGATCTGGTCCATCTGCTCCTTGACGCTCTGCAGCATCTCCTCATAGCTGCTCAGCTTGCCCTCGATGGTGTCCACCTCCGACAGAGCCTCATCCAGCAGCTGCATCAGGATGTTCACCTGCTTCTCAGATGCCATGATGGACTGGATGTTGGCCTGGGATTGGGGGGATTATGGGAGGTTGTCAATGTAACCACACTATTCAACCAATCACAATGAACCAACCCATAGAGATAAATAGAGGACTCATCTTTATATCTGTGCCATTTTAGCGTCTGTGACAGCATGGGCAGCGCCATTGTGGCTACAACCAATAGGAATCCCCACCCAGTTGACTACTATGACTACTTTAAAATGGCGGACACATAGTGGAAGCCCTCAATGGCGCTGACCATACTAAGACAGCCTTTTGGCCACTAGAGGCCTCCATCATTCTCTATGGCAAACCACACTAATGTGCTCAACCATAGATCAACCATAGGACAGTGGTCAGTGTAGTCAGTATATGTCAGGCAACTCAAGTCTATGTTGTAGCCCTGTATCAAGAAGACCCAAGGCTCCATGGCTCTGTCTACTCACCCCATCCAGAACCTGTAGCTCCCTGGAGAGTTTCTCAGCGAAGGCCTCAGCGTTAGAGATGGCGTACTCGCACACCTCCATCATGCCCTCGATGTCTTGCTCCTCACGGGCATTCAACTCCTGGTAGTCATCCAGAGCATCCTCGTCACCCCCTGCGACACTCTGGCTCTCACCACTGGGGACTGACTCTAAACCAGGGACGCAGAGGATGGTTTAACAATGTGCACATCGCATACAGTACAGTACACACACATGAACACAAACAAACAAACATCACCCTTCTATTTGTACAACTATATTATAAAAACACTATATGATACAACAAACTAAACAAAAAGCAGAACAGACTATTATTATTCATACAGTAGCACCCATTCAACAGCCACTCACTCATTAGCCAAAGAAGGCAAACAATACCAACAGCTTTCAAAGATGTGTGAGTCCACTATGAGAATGGTTATTCATCACAGTGAAATCACAATGGCGAGGAAATGGGAAAAGAAGTTAACTGCTACCAACCTTCCGTTTTAGGAAGCTCTGGCCAGTGAGAGTTTGAGAAGAGTAAGAATAAAGACGTGTTAAGCCACACTAAGGTCAACTCACAGGTTACATAGACACTTCAGGTTGAGTTCAGGAGATTGGGAACAGGCAAGAAAGAAGAGTATCATAGATGCAAGGCACAGGGGACAGTGAGGGTCACTTGAAAACACACATGCTTTTGATCATCTCCCATAGTTAGAGAGCTGTCATACCTTCCAGCAGCTGGGAACTGACATTCACAAACTCCACCTTCTTCCGCAGGTAACGCTGGTTCAGCTTCCAGATGCAGGAGATGAAGGAATTCTTCTCAGCTGTGCTGCTGGCCACCCATCGATACACCTTCTCAAAATGGAGGTCAAACTCTGGGTTCTCCTGAATGACCAGAACAGTAGAGATGTCAAATGTGAATATCAACCAAATTAGCAGGAGGAGGACAAAGCATAGGAAGAAAGGAAGGGAAAGAAGAATGGCCACAGGGCGTGGAAGAGGAGGAGGAGAGAAAGACAAAGTTATGAGAAATTACATTCAGGCAGTGAGAGGAAGATGAGAAAAATGAATGTCTTTCCCTGACCTTGCTGGCATCTTTTGCATCCACTTCAGCCAGATCCCTCAGTTCCCAGGCCATCTGTCGCTTGTAGAAATCCCCTTTGTCTGACTTCTTCACCTTCACCACCCTCACCTGCACCGGCCTCTCTGTGGTGACTGGGGTACAAACATTTATAATAAAAGGGTGTGAGTGATCTGTGGATCCATTTATAACTAGTATTTTCAGTGAAATCACTGTTCAGAGACATCTGATTCTGATGATAAATCTCCGACAGTGGTTTTCATGTTTTGAATGTGTACATTATTTCACACTGATATGGTGAAATTAGTTGATTTATGTTAGACTTTAACGGCATTTATGCTCCACCTGTGGCACACAGGAAGCAGTTCTTCTTCTTCTTCCCCGCCTTGCAGACGTTGACAATGCTGAGGAGACGCTCATCGTTGGGCGTAAAGATGTCCCTCTGCAGGGCGTGCTTGATGGCTGTCATTGTGGTGACTGTAAAATACATATCAGACAGACTTACGCTGCTTTCAAAACAGCCGGGAACTGGGAAATCTCAGACTTCCAACTTCAGTGCATTCAAGGCAACTGGGAACTTGGGGAAAAAAATGGAATTTCAAGTCGGGAACTCGGGCCTCTTTCTAGAGCTGTCATGATTTGACCTTGTTTTTTCCCCCCCGAGTTCCCAATTGTCTTGAACACACCATTACTGCAATCATAACCTTTATGTGAAAGCAACTAAACATAATTCATTTTTACTGCAGGAAAACACACACCATTGTATTCCTCCCAGGCACAGCCTATGACACTACATTTTTTAAATTTTAGTCATTTAGCAGACGCTGGGCCTTATGAGATACATCCCTGCCGGCCATTCCCTCCCCTAACCTGGACGACGCTGGGCCAATTGTGCGCCGCCCCATGGGTCTCCCGGTCGCGGCCGGCTACGATCTAACACTACACTCACGCCTTAGACCACTTCGCCACTATCATTTACAAGTACAACTAGCTAAGTACCATATTCAAGATGTGTACCATAACATTGTACGACCTTCCTAAAATATATATTAACAAGAACGTCTACACTGTTGACATCACAGTATTGCTGATCAATTGTGCAGTCAAGTAAAGCAACAAAGGTTAGCTAGCATTTACTGTACTATAGCTAGTATCCTAGCTAACATGGTTCTGGGCGTGTCACCACATACTAAACATGCACCACATCACGATGCGAGACCTGACAGCTTTTGTACACAAGTGCAATTTTGTTACCTATACATGTCGTTCTGTAAAGTAAGGACAGTGCCCTTCAGACAGATAGCTAGCTGTCTAGAAATGTATGAACAGCTGCAAAGGCTGGCTAACTGCTAGGCTAACGTTAGCTGGCTAGCTTGGTGTCTTGTCTTACACAGAACACACTTACCTCAAATGGGATGTGAATAGAGAATCTAATGCACTAGAGGATACTCTGCACTTAATCACTGTTTATTTCCATTTAAATATGTTATTTTTTCAATCGCTGTTAAAGGAAAATGGTAAACAATATTTTTCGGCCACTGCCCTGCTGTTTCCTTTTTCCGGGATGGGCTGGACCAGTCACGTGACGCACTACTGATGACGAGTAACAACAACACAGCCTGCCTCTTTCAGTCTGGTCCTTGGTGAAGACTTCCATCCTTCGTGAAGAAACGTAGCTAGTTTTTGAATACATGTCAACATGTTTAGTGTGTAGATTTATTTTTATTTTTAGTGTGTAGGCTGTACGTTTTCTGTAGGTTAAACACACAGGCCTATGTAGTTTACAGACATCAAGGTGAGACTCAATCCCCAGAATATCTAATAATTTTGAGAATTGAGGCCTACTGTAATTAATTTATGTAAATAAGTGGGAATTGTCTACTTTTCCAAGTTATTAGTGAAGTATCACATTAAAGTGGCACAACTTCAAACCTGTATCCCTGATGTCACTCAATTAAAGCACAAAATGTGTGTGTGTCTTTACTGACTGTGGTTGTGTGCTAGTGTGTTCTTCTTCTTCAATGAGGTTTAACGGCGGTTGGCATCTAATTTGTTGCATTACCGCCACCTACTAGACTGGAGTTCAACTCCTTTATCTTTCCTTGAAAAATTAAATAAACCAAAGCAAAGAAATATCCTACCATTAACGCTACACTCACACCTTCAACACTACAACCAATAATTAACCCCACCCTTCTCCACTGTTTAAATACACTCACTCCTACCTCATGCCCTCAACCTGAGTTGATGGGACATCACCACTTAACACTCCCTGTAACTCTTCTACTGTCAAGTTTCGCACACCCAAATATCTCTCTGCAGCTGCCACCACCACCTCAATTTTCTTCGATTTGCATTCCATCCCTGTAGTACAATTAAAAACCATTGCTATAAACGCTAAAAATCCAATCTTGCTGAACCATATATCACTTGTTGGTTTATCCCTCTGTACTGGTACATCTCTACTACTCACACCATTTCTCTCAGGATCCCTCCCCCTTGACCCATCTTCCTCTACTTTCTTCACTGCCTCTGCATATGACAACTTCTTCTCTACTCTTACCCTGGATACCTCAACCTGCTTCTCTCGCACTGGACATGTTTGATCCCCAGCCCCATGGCTACCCCTACAATTAGCACACACCACCACTTTCCCCACTCCTTTGTCTCATGCCCTTCTGCACACTTCTCACACCTTGGAATATTCCTCCTACACACTGCTGCCACATGCCCATAAGTTTGACACCTGTAAAATCTTAAGGTATTCGGCACATATACTCGCACTGGTGTGCTAGTGTGACTGTTCCTGACTCTATATTGCTGACTGGCATGGACAAGGTGCTAGCTTGTTTGATTTCTGCTGAAAGTGTTAGAATGACCTTTTCAGGACCAAATGGCCACCACTTCTCACTTTTACAGCCTAGCTAGTCCCTGTGGACATGACACATTTTACATTATTTAGCAGACACTCTTATCCAGAGCGACTTACAGTTAGTGAGTGCATACATTTTCATACTGGCCCCCCGTGGGAATCGAACCCACAACCCTGGCGTTGCAAGCGCCATGCTCTACCAACTGAGCTACACCTTACTACGGGACTACGTGACACAACACAACACTTTCTCCTCTCTGCCTACACCTCTGATGAGACTCACACCAGGTCCCAATTTCAATCAAAGAACACCAGGTGGCAACATTAATCTGTTTCCCTACTCACAGATTTATGTCACTTATAGCCAATTATTTATAATAACAATTGACTTATTAATTATCTATATAATTTCAAATAGCTGGATAAGAATACTGAAATATCTCAAAAACACATGATTTTGTCTCAGTGCCCTGGATACACTAGATGAGCATCATTATACCAAATCAAGTGGGTGCGCTACATCATCTTTAGTTTTGGGAGGATCTGTAAACCCCATCCACATACTGTACATGTCCCTCAGAGACATCTCCATATTCAATCAGTTGTGTGGGTTGGTCAGATTATAGAGATTGTGTAATATAGCGAGGCAGTCCAAAGAGGTTGCTGCTCCACAATTATGTTTTGTTCTGGTTTCTACAAATACACATTTGTGTGTTGTCTCTGTCATTGTATCATCGGTTCCCATTATCAATATTCACAATAACCAAGGTGGTTTAATGTATTCATTTAGTAAAAAAATATATTTGGGATAACTTTGTAATTTGCTGTAATGCTGCTATTAGCCTGTCTTTTTGCTCTTCCACAGTAATTGGTTTAAAGGTTAATTGAACATGTCCTAACCAAAACATAGATGTGTATCCTTATAGCCCCCGACTGTGATCGAATTATTTGCAGTTCTCACATGTTGACCCAGAAGGAGATGTTTACGTCTGTTTGCTTGGTTAAATAGAGAGACAGAGACTAGTATGAAATAGGAGATAACAAGCTTATAGTCCCAGAGGTAGAAGTGTACTTCTTGATATGACGACTGTTTGATACAAGATTATGAATGTTTGTAAACTCCTGAGCTGCATGTGGGAGAGAGGACAAGGATAAAAATATTGATGAACTGTTGTTAATGATTAGTTTATACTATAGAATGGAACACTTCTTTGAAGGGTTTGAATGACCTCTGAACTCTGTCCTGACTTTCTAGTGTGAATTGATCACCCATACTGTAAAGCCAAGAGGCATGGGATGAGTAATTTAAGGTAATGTGTTATACCGAGTTGAGATAGTTTATAATACTGATAATTATGAAGAAGTTTATAATTTGGCAATAGTCAAATATGTGATTCGGACCATAATAAGGTAAGAGTGAGAGAGCTAGTCCGGAATGAGGAACACCTGGTGCTAGTCAATGTTGATATTACTTGAATTACTTTATGGGATACAATTAGGTTAAGGTATTATCAAATGTTGTCATTTTAATGTCATTTATTATTTTGAGTTAACAAATAATTGTTTTTGAACACATGAATCACGATGTGAGTCATGTGTCCAAAGGGGGGAAGTACAGCTCGAATTAGGTTTTTTGGTAAATATGCAAATTATATTAAGAATATGAGCAGTAGTAATTGATGTGTTATGGGTTAGACTAAATTTTTTAGGTGAAAGTGTATTTGTGGTATAAGGCAGTATGTAGAGGAGGCCTGTCTATGAAACTAGTGACCTATGGTAAGATGCAAAAAATTTGCACTTCCTAATATCAAGGCTTCTTCTGACTGATAAGAAGACAGGGTATAGTAGCATACGGTGTCACACCTAACAATGTTGCTAAGACTTTCTTCCCAAGAGTGAAGGCTTCTATGCCAAACCTAACAGGAGAATCTGGGCATTGTCTGTGCCCTGGAGACTGGCGGTAAAGGATCAAAGAAGTCAGAGATGGACAAAATCCAGGTGGGGAGGTCAGTACTAGGTGTTGCTGGCTACCTCGATGGAGGGGAAAGTAGCAGAGAGAGATACCTGCATCTATGTGTCCCACTGTAAGAGTGTTCCAACCCAGAGGAGGAAGATGGCACCGCCACTGCGGAGCATTGTTTCTTTTGTGTCTATGTCTGTGTGTCTTTGCAGCAGGGACTCTCAACTTCCCTATTGGTACGCTGCCAGAAGGACACACTCCACAGAGCGATGTTGATAAATGGAGAAGGACTCTGCATGATCCTAGACCCTACTGAAGGAAGAAGGGTCAGATCTAAAAGGACCATACATCGTCACCCAGTCTACACCAACGGATGTATAGATAGAGGGGAGATCGACCTGGTATCATGTAAACCACTGCAACTGAGTACTACGAGGAAACCAACGACCTAGAGATGAGGGAGCTGAGGATGCTGGAGCTGACAAGGATCAGGTGATGGGAGACGATGGAAAGGGGAATGCTACTGATGAGCTACGTGTTCTGGCTGATTCCCTCGGCGGAGGGACAGACCTCCAAGAACTTCAAGATCTTCCAGAATTTCAAGACTCACCTGACTGTCACACCATTCACTTCTCTGTATTTGGAGGGTTTACCTAACATAAATTGGGGAGTATATTAGACATTGGTATTCAGAATGATTGGTAAAACATAATAATTTGTCGTATAATCAATGCTTATATGGATTTCTTGGATTGGGAATGAACTCAATTAAAATGTTCTGTTCTGTCTTCTATTGAGGTAAGTACGGATGGTGTCTTGATGCATAGCAGGGATAATTTGGCCTAGAATGGTGTGAATCTACAAAAAGAAACAACCTCTGAACCGGCTGAAGATGAACATCAGATGCATTGAAGACGTTCCTGTACAGTACCACTTCTACCTGCAACCGGCATACAACAGCCAATCGAAGCTGTCAACTGATTTTCTCTCATGTTTTTATATTGAGGTAGTGGGACAAGAGTCCACCATTGAGTGAGAATGGAGAAGGATCGGTTCGAATACAACATTTCTCATGTTGTTGGTATACTGGTTGGCAAATGGACAACACACAATGAGGTTGAAGGGATGGTGGTGACTCGGATGAGACATTGAAGTTGGGACATTATCATGGGCAAGTCATTTTGAAATATGAAGATGTCTGAAGAACATAAGGAAGAGACGCCAGAAGATTTAAGTGCCGGGGAAGGAAGGGGTTGGTTAGCTGTGGTAATAATACATTTGGATTTATCAAAATTTGCTAATTTGGGTAGAAGGTATATACACTGCTAAATTAATAGTACTAGGAATGCATTGAGATGATGATCTGTAGTTATTCTTAGGATGAGGAAGGTCATAATAGAATTATGGATATTTATACTGTATGTTAATATGGGTGTACATTCTGACAGTTGTAATGGGTGCTAAAGTTGAGGGTTTTAACTTTGAGTGATAGGACCAATGTGAATCACTAAGAATTGTCATTCTAAATTTGGTTGAGTAAAGTTATTTGGTTTTGGTTATAATTTATAAGATGACTGAGTGATTATAGTAAATCATTAGTATATATTAGAAACTAAAGATGTTTAAACTATTTTCAGCATGAAGGGTATTGATTGTACAATTGCGAGATAACTGTCTTATATAGATATTGTCGTTAAAACAGCGACACATTATTGTAATGTCTTAGGATACACTTATATGATGTATTTCGAATAGAAACTTTTGAATCTTACTGTTTGAAACATGTAAGTTAATGTGAGGATTGTGACTGAAATCATGAATATGTTGATTATTAAGTTACCGTATTCACATATTAGTCACTATATACATTTGAAGTATTGAAAGGTATTGATATGGATGTTTGGAGTGGTACATATCTCTGTTGATAGGCAATAACTTAATTGGTTCCAATCATGGGGTTTTGGTATTTGTGACATGGGAATGTTTATGCTATTTTCATCTGATCTGACCTTTGGTTGAATTCCTCAATCCTAAATATGTAACGATCCCGGCTGTCTGAGTCGGGTCCTGTCTGGTGACTAGTGTTCCTGTTCGTAATCTCCAGTTTCCCGAGGGTTCGGGAACGCTCCGGGGAGCGCTCTTGTTTTCCGCACCTGCATCCCATCAGCAATCTGCACACCTGGTCCTGATCATCACCCTTCTTAGGCTCTGGCCTAACATCCAGTTCCTGCCGGATCGTTAGCCATGAACATCTCTCACCCGGAACCTTCACCCAACCTCTGCCTGATGGTCGGCGGCTGCCGAGCCAGTACCGGACCAACCACTGCACCCTCAACAACCCATCCACGCCACCCGCTCTGTCCCCTGGATTATTCAGCCTCACTCGGAATCTAGTAAATAAACACTCACCTTTGTCTCAACGTACCTTGTCCTGGTCTGCTTCTGGGTTCTGGCTTAGTAAACCGTGACAGAACGATCCGGCCAGTAATGAACCCAGCGGACCTGGACTCTGTTCGCCATGCCATTACCCAGCAGGAGAAGATGTTGGGCCATCATAGCACGGTACTACAGGAGATCGCGTTGTCAGTTCGGAACCTTTCTACCGGTCTGACGGAGGTTCAGAACCAACGCAAGTGCCCGGTGGAGGATCCACTACCGGTTTCACCCATCTCGCCTGCCGCTTCTGAAGTTGTGTCCCTCCGTGAGCCCAAGGTTCCGACGCCGGATAAATATGAGGGGGAGCTGGGAAGATGCCGTTCCTTCCTTATGCAGTGTGGATTAGTGTTCGATCTACAGCCCTACTCTTATGCCACAGACAAGGCTAGGATAGCCTTTGTGATTGAGTTGCTGCGTGGTCGAGCGCTGGAGTGGGCTTCAGCCGTTTGGGAACGACAGGATCCCTGCATGGCTTCATACCAGGGGTTCACGGCCGAGATGAGGAAGCTCTTCGACCATTCCGTCCGAGGGAGGGACGCAGCTAGGCGCCTGTTTTCTCTTCACCAAGGAACTCGCAGCGTGGCCGACTTCGTGATCGAGTTCAAGACGTTGGCTGTGGAGAGTGGGTGGAACGAGGAGTCTCTGCAAGCGGCCTTTTACCAGGGCCTGTCGGAGCAGCTCAAGGATGAGTTGATCTCCTATCCGGAGCCTAGTGACCTGGACAGCTTGGTAGCCTTGTCTATTCGGGTGGATAATCGAGTCCGAGAGCGAAGGAGGGAGAAGCAATGGGGTCCGTCCAATCGATCAGCTTCTCAGTTCCCAGTCGGGTCGGGTGGTGGACCAGAACACGTCGATCATTCTCCACCACAAAGGATTAGTGGAGAGGACCTCTCTCCCGACTCTGAACCCATGCAAGTGGGGCGGCACGGGTTAACCAAGGAGGAGCGTCAACATAGACGCAAGACCAACTGCTGCCTCTACTGTGGTCGCTCGGGACATTACATCTCCACTTGTTCCCGGCGGTCGTCAAACTGCCCGGCTCGCTAAAGTTGGGAGGACTTTTAGCGAGCCAGTTTCAACCTCTCAGTACCTCTGTCAGACCCCGTTTCCCGGCTACCCTTGTGAACAGGAATCAAAGCTTAGCGATTAACGCTTTTATCGATTCAGGTGCCGATGGAAGCTTTCTTGATGCCGAGTTGGTGGAACAGCTGGGGCTTTCCAAGGAGCAGTTGCCGGAAGCCATTGAAGCGACCACTCTGAACGGCAGTAGTCTGGCACGTATCACGATGAGGACTGAACCGGTTAAGATGCGGTTGTCGGGGAATCATTCGGAGATGATTTCATTCTTCATTCTGCCGTCTTCCCATGTTCCTCTGGTCCTTGGATACCCCTGGCTGAAGGAACACAATCCCACGTTCGATTGGGTGACGGGCAAGGTAATGAGTTGGAGCCGTGATTGTCATGCTAACTGTCTCAAGACTGCCTGCCCCCATTCGGTTCCCAGTCAGGTGATTGAGGCTAAACCCCCAGATTTGTCCCTGGTTCCCGAGACATATCACGATTTGGGGAAGTTTTCAGTAAGCAGAAGGCTCTGTCACTCCCCTCCCCACCGACCATATGATTGTGCCATCAACCTGGTCCCTGGAGCTGTCTACCCCAAGGGAAGGTTATACAGTATCTCCCGACCTGAACGTGAGGCGTTGGAGACCTACATCAAGGAGTCCCTAGCTGCTGGTCTCGTTCGTCCCTCGTCATCACCCCCTGGGGGCAGGATTCTTCTTTGTGGGTAAGAAGGATGGCTCTCTTCGACCGTGTATTGATTATCGGGGGTTGAATGACATCACGGTCAAGAACAAGTATCCCCTGCCCTTGATGAGTTCTGCCTTCGACTCCTTACAGGGTGCTACGGTGTTCACCAAGCTAGACCTACGCAATGCGTATCACCTGGTCCGGATCAGAGAGGGGGACGAGTGGTTGACGGGTTTCAATACACCGATGGGTCACTTCGAGTATCAGGTGATGCCATTTGGACTGACCAATGCTCCAGCGGTATTCCAGAGTATGGTGAACGACGTCCTGAGAGATATGATCGGTCTCTTTGTGTTTGTTTACCTGGATGACATTCTGATCTTCTCGAAGGAACCTTCCGACCACGTCCAGCATGTCCGGCAGGTTCTGCAGCGATTGTTGGAGAATCGCCTGTTCGTGAAGGCCGAGAAGTGCGAGTTTCACGCCCACACGACATCCTTTCTCGGGTACATCATCTCCAGGGGAGAGATTAGGATGGACCAGGAGAAGGTTAGAGCGGTTCTGGAATGGGCCCAGCCCGGTACGAGATTGCAGCTCCAGAGATTTTTGGGGTTTGCGAATTTCTACCGCAGATTCATCCGGGATTACAGCCGTGTGGCCGCTCCATTAACTGCCTTGACTTCCAGTATCAGGACCTTCAAGTGGAATCCGGAGGCGGATCGTGCGTTTCTGGATTTGAAGAGGCGATTCACCAACGCACCGATTCTCTCTCAACCGGACACGGCCCGTCAGTTCGTCGTTGAAGTGGACGCGTCTGATGTGGGAGTTGGCGCCATCCTGTCGCAGCGATGCTCCACGGACAGTAAACTCCATCCCTGCGCCTACTACTCTCGTCGCCTTTCGCCTGCGGAGAGGAATTACGATGTGGGTAACCGGGAGCTTCTCGCGGTGAAACTTGCCTTGGAGGAGTGGCGCCACTGGTTGGAGGGGGCGGAGCAACCGTTTATTGTCTGGACTGACCACAAGAATCTGGCTTACGTGCAATCGGCTAAACGCCTCAACTCCCGGCCAGGCCAGGTGGGCGTTGTTTTTCGGACGATTCAAGTTTTTCCTGACGTTCCGACCTGGATCTAAGAACGGCAAGGCGGACGCCTTGTCCCGGATGTTCTCCAAGACGGAGGAGAGTGGGTCCAAGACCGAGACAATTCTCCCCCGGAACTGCGTCGTGGGAGCAGTTATGTGGAAGATTGAGGAGGAGGTGCTGGCGGCCCTTCGGACTCAGCCCGGTCCCGGTAACGGTCCACCCGGTCGGTTGTTTGTGCCTGAGTCGGTTCGTCCTGCTGTCCTCAAATGGTCCCACGCCAGCAAGATGGCTTGTCACCCTGGCGTGGCTCGGACAATGGCGTTTCTTCGCAGACGTTTTTGGTGGCCTGCCATGGCCGAGGATACTCGGGGTTTTGTTGCTGCCTGTCCAGTGTGTGCGCAGAATAAGAGTACCAATCGGCCCAGCTCTGGACTACTTCACCCCCTTCCTATTCCCCGGCGACCATGGTCGCATCTGGCCCTGGACTTCGTCACGGGGTTGCCCGCTTCTGAGGGGAACACGGTCGTTCTGACTATCGTGGACAGATTCAGCAAGTTCGCCCACTTTGTGCCAATTGCCAAGCTTCCCTCTGCCTCGGAGACGTCCGAGATCCTGGTTAGGGGAGGTTTTCAGGGTCCACGGTTTGCCCAGTGATATCGTTTCCGACCGTGGCCCTCAGTTTACCTCTGCTGTCTGGAAGTCCTTCTGTTTGGCCATTGGAGCTACAGTCAGTCTCACATCTGGTTTTCACCCCCAATCCAATGGTCAGGCGGAGAGAGCCAACCAGAAGATGGAATCCACGCTACGCTGTCTGGTCTCTTCCAACCCCACCTCCTGGGTCTCTCAGTTGCCTTGGGTTGAGTATGCCCACAATACTCTTCCTACATCGGCCACTGGGATGTCTCCCTTCCAGTGCCTGTATGGCTACCAACCTCCCCTGTTTCCTTCTCAGGAGAAGGAGCTCTCAGTGCCTTCTGTTCAGGCCCATATTCGTCGTTGCCACCGGACCTGGCATCGGGCCAGAAAGGCACTCCTTAGAGTTTCGGACCGGTATCAGCTCCAGGCGAATCGTCGCCGGATCCCCGCTCCCACCTATACCATCGGAGATAGGGTTTGGTTGGCCACACGGGATCTTCCGTTACGGACTGAGTCTAGGGAAGTTGTTACCGAAGTTCATTGGTCCGTTTGTGGTGGAGAAGGTGATCAATCCAGTGGCAGTTCGACTCAAACTACCGAGGACGCTCAGAGTCCATCCCACCTTTCATGTCTCCTGCCTCAAGCCTGTCTTCCTCAGTCCTCTGTTGCCTCCTCCGCCTCCTCCTCCTCCTCCTCCTCGGATGATCGGAGGTGGTCCTGCCTACACGGTGCGTCGCATCATGGATTCCAGACGGCGGGGCCGGGGTTTCCAGTATCTCGTGGACTGGGAGGGGTATGGTCCTGAAGAGAGGAGTTGGATTCCGCGGCGACAGGTCCTAGATGCGGACCTCATCAGTGACTTCTACCGCCTCCATCCTGGCGCTCCGGGGAGTCCGCCCGGTGGCGTTCGTCGGAGGGGGGGTACTGTAACGATCCCGGCTGTCTGAGTCGGGTCCTGTCTGGTGACTAGTGTTCCTGTTCGTAATCTCCAGTTTCCCGAGGGTTCGGGAACGCTCCGGGGAGCGCTCTTGTTTTCCGCACCTGCATCCCATCAGCAATCTGCACACCTGGTCCTGATCATCACCCTTCTTAGGCTCTGGCCTAACATCCAGTTCCTGCCGGATCGTTAGCCATGAACATCTCTCACCCGGAACCTTCACCCAACCTCTGCCTGATGGTCGGCGGCTGCCGAGCCAGTACCGGACCAACCACTGCACCCTCAACAACCCATCCACGCCACCCGCTCTGTCCCCTGGATTATTCAGCCTCACTCGGAATCTAGTAAATAAACACTCACCTTTGTCTCAACGTACCTTGTCCTGGTCTGCTTCTGGGTTCTGGCTTAGTAAACCGTGACAAAATAGTCCAAGGCTGTACTGATTTAACAGGGACTGAAACCAGAGTGTTATCCTGTGTATCTCTCCTCAGGCATATTATCAGAGCAGAGTCAGGGTTGAACAGAGTTGAACATTGTACCTATTGACAGTCTTGGATTTTCAAGCAATTGGGTGTGAAATGTCACTCATGGGACACTATGCAATTGATAATCGCATAGCATTGGATGCTATGACAGTAGATAAAGGGGGAATGTATGCAATTATAGGGGGAGATGCATGTTGTACATACTTGCCATCAGAATAGGAAGGTTATGGGAAATTAACTAAAACTATGGAAAATATAGTAGAGAAAGACAGAATTGAAAATGTGGAAACAAGACTACCTCAGTCGATATTGTGGTTGACATGTAACTTACAAATTGTCATGAATCAATGTATTTTCTGGAATGATGTCAAGAGGTTAGGAATTTATTTGTATGTTTTGTTTGTTTGGTTCAAGTAATGTTATATCTGTGGCATTTCACTTACAACATCAAAATAATGAAAAGGGTGGATTGATATGACGACTGTTTGATACAAGATTATGAATGTTTGTAAACTCCTGAGCTGCATGTGGGAGAGAGGACAAGGACACGCCATGAGTTATAGAGGTCACTGGTGAGGGACAGAAGGTATGCGTGCCAAGATAGATTGGGGGCCACTTGGGCTAATCTTAGAAGGTGTACGTGATGGAATGGCCTGCCTAGGGTGCCACACGATACCATGTATGGGGATGCTATTGTAGGAGATAAGTGACACTCAATGATGGTTGGCAGATGATGGACAGAAGTAGCTCGGAGAGCATTATATAAACTGAGAGATTTTCTATGGAAGTCATTCGGATGACAAGGGGCTACGTCCGTACCACCTGTCACACGAATCCAGTACAGTAACCATTTAATAATGACTGAATCAACTATCCATCTGTGTCCCATATTCTCTTACATCCTGAAGTGCTCGATACCAGAGAAACTCGTCATAACACTTCTGGATGAATAATTTTTCTTTAATGAGTCGGATGAGAGGGATTTGCTCCGGACACCCGACAGGGCCCTCTTTTTTCGCAGGAGAAAGAGACGGAGAAATCACGGAAGGAGATCGGGGTGCCTGGAAAGGAGCCGGCGACGAGTGGCTAATCTGCCTTTGCCATCGGTACTATTGGCCAACGTACAATCGCTGGATAATAAAGTGGACGAACTACAAGTACGTAAATCCTGCCAACTGGACATTAAAAACTGTAATATCTTATGTTTCACCGAGTCGTGGCTGAACGACGACATGAATAACATACAGCTGGGGGGTTGTACACTGTATCGGCAGGATAGAACAGCAGCCTCTGGTAAGACGAGGGGTGGCGGACTATGTATATTTGTAAACAACAACTGGTACATGATATCTAAGGAAGTCTTGAGGTTTTGCTCATCTGAGGTAGAGTATATCATGATAAGCTGTAGACCACACTATCTACCAAGAGAGTTTTCATCTATATTATTCGTAGCTGTCTATTTACCACCACAAACCGATGCTGGCACTAAGACCGCACTCAATGAGCTGTATACGGCCATAAGCAAACAGGAAAACGCTCATCCAGAGGCGGTGCTCCTAGTGGCCGGGGACTTTAATGCAGGGAAACTTAAATCTGTTTTACCTCATTTCTACCAGCATGTTAAATGTGCAACCAGATGGAAAAAAAACTCTAGACCACCTTGACTCCACACACAGAGACCCGTACAAAGCTCTCCCTCGCCTTCCTTTTTGCAAATCTGACCATAATTCTATCCTCCTGATTCCGGCTTACAAGCAAAAACTAAAGCAGGAAGCAACAGTGACTCGGTCAATAAAAAAGTGGTCAGATGAAGCAGATGCTAAGCTAAAGGACTGTTTTGCTAGCACAGACTGGAATATGTTCCGGGATTCTTCCGATGGCATTATGGGAAACTACGGGCCAAGCATGGCTGTTTGAGATAACTGGATGTTGGAGTTGGCAGCGTTGGATATCTGATCATAGGAGTGCACTGAGATGTACTGAGCTTCTCACATCCCACAACGTTTAGTGTGAGATTACATTTTGTCTTTAGAGAAGTGAAGTAGAGCAGTGTTTATATAGTAGCCTATGTACATTATCATGTGATACATTACATATAATACTGGTACACAATAATTTATTGTCCAAATAAATCTCCCTATAAAAGTCAAAGAAATGGCAGTAATTGCATAAAGGAATTGTGCATGCGTAAAATGAGCAGCTCAATAGGAGTGTCTTAAATCAGGGGTTTTCAGAGGTACTGCAGGGGTCTGTGATATAAAAATATATATAATCTGACAATTAGCAAGCTAGCTGTTCCGGTTCATCCGACTCTGGGGAAGTAGATAAAAGGCTTCATTTTCAAAATCTCCAACTATCTCTTTAATATGGAGGAAATTACAGTCATTGGTGCTATACTAAACAAAAATAGAAATGCAACATGCAACAATTTCAAAGATTACAGTTCATATAAGGAAATCAGTCAATTGAAATAAATAAATTAGGCCCTAATCTATGGATTTCACATTACTGGGAATCAGTGGAGGCTGCTGAGGGGAGGACGGCTCATAATAATGGCTGGAACGGAGCAAATGGAATGGCATCAAACACATATATTTGATACCTTTCCACTTATTCCGCTCCAGCCATTACCACTAGCCCGTTCTCCCCAATTAAGGTGTCACCAACCTCCTGTGCTGTTGGTCACAGATACCTTTAAAAAAATTGGCCTCACAATGGGCCTCAGGATCTTGTCATGGTATCTCTGTGGATTCAAATTGCCATTGATACAATGCAATTGTGTTCGTTGTCCGTAGCTTATGCCTGCCCATACCATAACCCCACCGCCACCATGGGGCACTCTGTTTACAACGTTGACATCAGCAAACCTCTCATCCACACGACGCCATACATGTGGTCTGTGATTGTGAGGTCGGTTGGACGTACTGCCAAATTCTCAAAAACAATGTTGGAGGCGGCTTATGGTAGAGAAATTAACATTCAATTATCTGGCAACAGCTCTGGTGGACATTCCTGCAGTCAGCATGCTAATTGCACGCTCCCTCAAAACTTGAGACATCTGTGGCATTGTGTTGTGTGCCAAAACTGCACATTTTAGAGTGGCATTTTATTGTCCCCAGCACAAGGTGTAATGATCATGCTGTTTAATCAGCTTCTTGATATGCCACACCTGTCATGTGGCTGGATTATCTTGGCAAAGAAGAAATGCTCACTAACAGGGATGTAAACAAATTTGTGCACAACATTTGAGAGAAATAAGCTTTTTGTGCGTATAGAACATTTCTTTGATTTTTTTATTTCAGCTCATGAAACATGGGACCAACACTTTACATGTTGTGTTTATATTTTTGTTTAGTGTAATTACAGGTTTTCTTCTCTATAGAAAGTGGTAATTTTTGGGATAGAAAAAGGTTTTCAATGTCAATTTAAACAACCAAAACCAGATAGAAAGCATGCAGAAAGATATTGAACTATATATATATTTGTAAATAATACCATCTTTGAGAACTAACAATCAATTTAAAGCTATTCAGGGAGAATCGAAAATTCCAAAAACCAGGCATTCAGGGCACATGCCCATTGATTTTGTTATAATGTTTGATCAGAGGAACACAGCATTAGCCATGGCAAAATGCATAGAATTGCAGGAAATTTGCTTTAAAATGGCTAAATTGTCTCTCAGCTCAATGCCAAATGGTCTAGAATTGCTGCAAATTAGCTTCAAAACTGCAACATTTTCTCCCAGCTCAATGGAAAAATTTTGTAGAATTGCCGAAAATTAGCTTTACAACAGCAACATTTTCTCTATGCGGCCAAGATACCGTTCTAGCAAATAGACTAGGTTACAGTTTACACTTCCTCTTACAATGAACTGTGGGGAGGTCAAAATAATAACTGTCTGCCAAATCTATTCATTTTAAAATGTTGATTACTTCTACTTGCCATTATCATTCACATGATGACATGATCATTATTTTTGCTAACATATGATGGTTGTCCGTGGGTCGCTGGTTTGCTTGGGCGGGGGTCCCTGGGCAAGAAAAGTTGGAAACCCCCGTCTTAAATAACTGTATGCCTGAGTGTACCATTAGAATATGTATAGTGTTTTGTTCCAAAATATGTATAGTGTTTTGTTCCAAAACGCTGTATCCACCAATTTTTCACATTTGTGTTTTTTCATCAGAAATTATTGCTTATGTGTACCTTAATGTGTGTGTAAAATATTAGTGTTCTCAGATTTTTAATTCATAGATTTAGAATGAGTTTTGTTGGAAAATACTACAGTGAGGGAAAAAAGTATTTGATCCCCTGCTGATTTTGTACGTTTGCCCACTGACAAAGAAATGATCAGTCTATAATTTTAATGGTCGGTTTATTTGAACAGTGAGAGACAGAATAACAACAAAAAAATCCAGAAAAACGCATGTAAAAAATGTTTGCATTTTAATGAGGGAAATAAGTATTTGACCCCCTCTCAATCAGAAAGATTTCTGGCTCCCAGGTGTCTTTTATACAGGTAACGAGCTGAGATTAGGAGCACACTCTTAAAGGGAGTGCTCCTAATCTCAGTTTGTTACCTGTATAAAAGACACCTGTCCACAGAAGCAATCAATCAGATTCCAAACTCTCCACCATGGCCAAAAAAAAATAATCTATCTCCCTTGGCCAGGGGCTCCATGCAAGATCTCACCTCGTGGAGTTGCAATGATCATGAGAATGGTGAGGAATCAGCCCAGAACTACACGGGAGGATCTTGTCAATGATCTCAAGGCAGCTGGGACCATAGTCACCAAGAAAACAATTGGTAACACACTATGCCGTGAAGGACTGAAATCCTGCAGCGCCCGCAAGGTCCCCCTGCTCAAGAAAGCACATATACAGGCCCGTCTGAAGTTTGCCAATGAACATCTGAATGATTCAGAGGAGAACTGGGTGAAAGTGTTGTGGTCAGATGAGACCAAAATTGAGCTCTTTGGCATCAACTCAACTCGCCGTGTTTGGAGGAGGAGGAATGCTGCCTATGACCCCAAGAACACCATCTCCACCGTCAAACATGGAGGTGGAAACATTATGCTTTGGGGGTGTTTTTCTGCTAAGGGGACAGGACAACTTCACTGCATCAAAGGGACGATGGACGGGGCCATGCACCATCAAATCTTGGGTGAGAACCTCCTTCCCTCAGCCAGGGCATTGAAAATGGGTCGTGGATGGGTATTCCAGCATGACAATGACCCAAAACACACGGCCAAGGCAACAAAGGAGTGGCTCAAGAAGAAGCAGACCTTAATCCCATAGAAAATCTGTGGAGGGAGCTTAAGGTTCGAGTTGCCAAACGTCAGCCTCGAAACCTTAATGACTTGGAGAAGATCTGCAAAGCGGAGTGGGGCAAAATCCCTCCTGAGATGTGTGCAAACCTGGTGGCCAACTACAAGAAACGTCTGACCTCTGTGATTGCTGTCGTATCGCGTAAGTGCTGGCAATTATTGCTGATAAACAAAGGAGTCCGCTCATACTGAACTTTGATCATAAGGTTTATTCAGATCACAAGCTTTCAGCATAAGTTACAGGTGACATGCCCACCCGGAGAGCGACGCCTCAGATTGCAATGGCCGCTCTGACTTCTTCTTCGTTTAGCCCCTACTTATAAACAATGCAAAAAGATGGGTGCTCCCTCTTCTGGCCAATCACCAGTCTCCCCTGTCTACAACACACTTCCTGTCTGTTGTATGTGGCGTTACACTAAAACATTCCCTCTTGATACTAAAATTAACGTCCTCTCCGGTTCCACTTAAAACATTTAACAAAGGCATAATCCTAATACACGACATTTCCCCCCTTCGAGACGAACTAAAAGTCTCGAAAACAAACAGAATAGGATTATGACAAGTAACAATTTATCTTATTGAGTATCTTTAACATTAAACCAAAAACCATTCTCCTCTAGAGTGTATATACCTTTCTATGAAATATGAATAACTGTTTATGAAGTGTGAATACATTACTATGAAATATGAACAAATCTTTATGGAGTGTAAGAGCGAAAAACTGTCCGGCAACCTTCGTTCCAAATCCATCCATCAATCAAGACAGTAAAATTCTCTCACGGTCCCTCTGCCCCAGGCAACCACCTCGGTACTCCAGATAAACTCATAAACAATGTAAATGCATTTGAAACTATGATGCAATTAAATACACATGTAAGCCCCTGCAAACAAAATCCTATCCAAAAAATATCCACTCTAAGGCTGGTCAACCCATTGGACCCTACAGTGGACCTCTCCCTGCCTAGACTCCCTGTCCCTAAGCATTCACGAAATAAACAAAAACATCTAAGTTCCCCACATGTATTCAATAACATCAAACATCATTCTACAAAAATTAATACCTAAGAATATGACACAATTATGTATTACACATGCAAATATGTCTATATTTCATTGCAGACACTGGAATGTAGTCCACTACACTTCATCTCCCCGTAGTCTCGACTTCCAATGGATTGTTGATGATGGAATCGGAATCTCTCCACACCTTTCTTGTTTCATCTCCTCCAGTCATTGTCCTTTCATATTGTCCCTTCATATTGTCCTTGTTTGAGTATTTCAATCTCCACATGTTCCCCCAAATGCTTCTGGAAGAAAAGAAAAGACCAAACAGTATCTTTTGCAAAACAAACACTTTCAAATTAAACATCAATATCAACTAAGAATATAAAAATGATATATAAATGATGTATGAATCACATTAACCATTTCCCCCCTTTGATTCATAAAATCATACTAAAATCACCCTAATATTGAATTTTTTTTTGAAAAATGATCAAATTATCAAAAATGATATTTATCCATTTAGTTCCACTTGTCCATCTTCATCCAGATCAGGAACAGTCAACACCGGCATCTGAGTGTTGTCTCCAGGCATCACTCTCCAACCTATCTCAATATCATAGCTTTCTCAAAGGTCAGTAACAAATTACAAACATCACACACAGTGCTATCAAAGCTGCAACTAAAATCTGAACCATCACTGCCCCTACTGGGCCTACCTGATCTTGCAACCAAGTCTTCGCTGACTTCCAGCTCCTTCAGATCTACCAAATGCATCCCTTATATTCTTCAATGCATATATAACCCTAGTGATAATATCTGAACTATCTGGACTCAAAGTATAACTAACATTATCAATAGGATCTTCCCAAATGTTACACCATACCATGGAAAAAGTCCCCCCTTCTCCCTTAGATTTATCCTTCAATGATAGGCTTGAAGACTATGACATGCCACCATGTCTTTTTCACACTATTTCAAACCTAGCTTCAGATTTATCTGTGTCCGGTGCTACCCCTCTTTTAATGGTAAAAACCTCATATGGAAGCTTCAACGTCGACATGTAACAACATCCTATCCATCCATAGGGTAAGAATATATATGCTTTATCACCACAAACCCTCTAAATATCTCTAAAATTCCCAATAGTTACATTGACAGGCAAAAGCTAATCTTTTAACCATCAAAGTCCTGCTGTTCCTACTACCTGGAACATAAAAAGTTACATTTATATTTCTCATTACTACCCTTAAGGTCATGCTTACCCAAAGTTATCATATAACATCACAATCTGATATTCCCATAAACATACCCCTTACATCATATGTTTTATTAGAACAAAAACAACTTTTAGCCCTCAATGGTTTCACCTCCAATACTTCAGGATTCGCTGTTACCTGATTTTTCTTCCCATCTAACAAATGCACACAAGTTAATTCACTTAACCCAATAACACCTAAACCTAGGCTTAAACAAATGTTTTGACAACGACATTATTTTATCTGTTACTGACTGTTGCTGATACCACAGTCATAACAACGCATAAGACTGACACACACTTGATAGAGGTCGAGCGACCGTCTCTAAAATGTTTGGTGCTGGAATTCTCAACAGACATGGACCCTCAAGATTCCTCACTGATCTTACAGAATGAGCTGCCCATCTATCTCTAATTTTCACAACAGAAGAATCAAACCACATGCATATAGTTTCTCTCTTCCCTAACGAGCGGTACTGATCAGATACCTCTCCTTGTCTGTCATTAAAATCAAAGACCTCATCCTGTACTTCCATGATAGTATCCTTCACTATTTCAGATGAATCTATATTCTCTCTACCACTATCTGCTTTCCTATTTTAACCCTATTCGTACTATCATTGACAGCACTCTCCATCCGTAACATAAACCCCTGAGTCCTTCTTGCTACCCCCTTTAATTTCAGAAAAGTTGTTGTCGGTGTCATACTTCCTACATTTGCCATTGCCATCGTATCATTAATCCCTTCCAAAGTTACCATTAAAGTAGTTGATTTAGTTGATGTATTAACACTCTTAACTACTTCTAGTGGCAAAGCTACCGATATCCTATGTGTATTATTTACTGTTGGAGTGACTACTGTAATCTACTCCTCCTGAACTCCCTCGGTGACTGCGGAAGCTTCAACAGATTTCAAATCTTCCATTATAGGCGTCACTTTACGAATTACATAGCCTTTTAACCAATAATTCTTAACCGGAACAAATTTTAATGCTTGCACTAGATAAGTACACATATTCTCCCTAATCTTCTCTTATCATTACGCAAAATAAGTGAACAGTCACTCATAACCCTCTTCCACTTCATATCGTTGTACAAACTATACCTCCTTTGATTAGGTGCAACAGCTTGCTTCTACTTCTGGTCCTGATAACAATACTTCTTCTCCATAATTATCTCTCCATGTGGGAGGAACGTCCCCATCCTAACCCTAATAAGTATTTTTCCTCTAAAATTGGTGCTGGAGCCATTGGCTCCCTTATAATCAAATGCGATATATTTATGGCTTTAATAACTATCAATGTTGAAAGAGTTAAATTGCTTCTCACTGTTGTTTTAATAGACTGAAGTGTTAATGTCCTTAGTTACTTCATCCATTTTCCCCAAAGCTTTGAAGTCTTTGCTTGTACTTCCATCTATCACCACTAGTGTCAAATGACGTAAATGCAACTTACATTCACTCTCTCTTCCTACTCTAAACCCTAACTTTCAAACTTTTGATTATAAAAATACACCTATAATTACCTTGATCTCCCTACTCTAAAGTGTAAATATAGATACTCAATCACCCTCAATCTTCTCTTATCATTCAGCAACACATACTTTCTCATGCTTCTAACAGATCTAAACTCCTACCATATCTTCCCACTAAACTCTAAAATGTCCTTCACCACTGTTTTCTCTCTCTTACTACTAACTTTGAAACTTAGCTTACTGTCTTAGAGTTCCTTCAACCTAGTTCTCCTAACTTATTTTAATCTAATATTTTCTCCTAACCTTTAAAAACCTTTTCCCACTGATTTATTCACAAAATCCCTTTACCACCAAATTTTAGAATATGTGATTGGGAAAGTCCCCACCTGCTTCTGACTTCTTTACACACAGACTTGGCAAACGACTAAACACCTTTTAGCCTAGCCTGAAATCTCTTGGTGTAAGAATGTAACCCAGAATAACAGTCACCCCTTTTAACTTTATTTCCCAGACAGATTGTCTAATAGGCAGTCTAATAGATTATCATCCTTCCTATGATATTATCTTTTGAAGCAAATATGATTCCCAAAAACCCTACTTTTTAAAATCTTCTACCAGACAGCCGTTTAGTGTACATCTTATTGTACAATTCAATTTAAACAATGCATCTCTTCCCAACAATGCAATAGGTATATGTTCTAATATTAGTACCTTAAGAGTAATTAACTGTTTTACTACCTCAAATCCCTATCCTAATTAGTTAATTTTACATAGTGAGATGTTTAACCTCTTTAGGCTGAACACAGATAAAAGCTTTTCCACTATTCACCATCACTTCTCATAGTCCTCTGGTTTTACTTCAATTGTTAGATATTTTCTTCCTAATTGGTGCTATCAGCTGACACCACCCTTCGTATCTTCTAGGCATTCTAGAATCCTTAGGGTTCACCTGGAGAACAGGTGATCTTGACTGCCCCTGTATCTTCCTTAAAAATGTTCTCTGTTGTTTCCTCATGACTTGTTGCACTCACAGGTAAAGTGACCAACCTGTTCATAATTATAACAGTCTTCTGAAAGTTGCTGGAAGTGTAGCTGAAATCTTCCTCCTCCTTCTAAGCCTTCTCGTCCTCTTCCTCTCCAATTCTGTGTCTGTCCAGAAACTGGCTGTGGATATGAAACACCTGGTACCCCCCTTGGCTGGTACAATTGCATTTGATATTGTTCAGTTGAAGCTGTAACAGTGATTGTTGATTTGGTTCACTCTGATTCTTCATAACCAAAGCTTCTCTTCTCCACCAGTTGTATGATTGAGTTTTCTGAGAGTTTCTTGATCCTGTTCTTTCTTGCTGTTGACATATCAGGATTCTTCAAAAGCTTATATTCTAAGTTCTGTCCTCGAAATATCATCTTCCATCATCTTCTTACTTTTCTTCAGCTGCTTGGCCTCAATGTATTCTTCTTCTCCTCCAATTCTTGGGATTATTTTCTCAGCAGGTTTTCTCCTTCTGTATCTTCATCCTCATCTTTCCGAACCTCATTCTCTTAGTTTCCAGACATCTCGGTTTTTCTTCCTTCTGGAGTTTTGGATTCATCTTTCTGGTCGTTTCTGCTTGTCCTCTATCTATTATTCATCTTCATCTCTGATGCAACAATCATCCTGCTGGATGATCACTGGAAGCTGAGGATAAACATCCCTAAGCTCTACTTCCTTCTCGTAAGGTGGGTGTCTTTTTGCTGAATCCGTATGTGAGAAAGGTGTACTAACTTCTGCCATTAGTTTTTCCTGTCACCTTCTCTATACCGTTGTTTATCTTATCGCTGGAATCTTTTATCAGTTTTTGTTTGAGAATGAAGGGCAACTTTTGTTTCATTTGCCGGATAACCTAGCACTACTTTAGTTAAAGGATTACTATTTTTTCCATATCAACCGGTGTAATCACCTTCATAGCCTTGCTGTCCTTTCTCCCCATTGTAACAACCCTTTTATATTCCTTTATCGTGAATTATTTTATTTTAGACTATATAGCCTATGGCTTCCCCCCTTTAATTATTAATATAACCTAACAACTTTTTTTTTTTTTTTTATAAATCAATAAAAATATGACTATGAAATAATTCAATTAAAATTTCTATTCAAAAACCATTTCTAAAAAATAAAAAATAAATTAAAAAATAAATTAAAAATTATGAATAATTAAAACCAATTTTTTATTTCTACATCCTATGTCACCAATTTATCAATTAGTGGTGGCTATCTTACCACAACCCATCAAATGCAAATAGTCAACTTCAGACTACAATACCCATAAACAAAGCCTGTAACCCTACCATTACTACAATTCCCATAAACCCCCTTGCTCTATACGCACCTAATTATCTTAAATTTACAGAATAATGTCAGTCCTTGATTCCCAACACAACTCCAATCAACCCCAGTGATGCACATAGCCTCCAAAATGCAATTTTTAATGAAATAGTATTTGCCAAGCCTATGTGAAATTGTCATAACATCAAATATCCTGTAGGGGAAGATTTTGTAATCAGACCAGTCTCAAACCCTTGACTCGATCCTCTGTCGCGTCACGTGACGTGTACGTCAGCACCCCTTCTCTTTCTCTCCCTCTTGCTCCTCTCATATGACAAAAGAACAGAGACACAAAAAGATTTTTGTAGTTAATGCAATCACTGAGTTATTTCAACCATATTCAATATTCCTTCGTTCACATTCGCTCTAAGAATCCACTCAGGACTAAATAGATCAATAACATTTTTATTTAATTTTTATTTATTTTAATCCGTCATTTAATTTAATTCATTACGTCAACATATACCTAATTTATAAATTCACTACATCCCAACAAATAGTTTCATTTTCAAACAGCAGCCGCTTTAAAACTATAGATTCGTGTTAAAATCTCTCCTCTTTGTTCCCTCGTCTGTGTCTCTCTGTCTCTTCCTGCGACACAGCCCCACAGAAATATGACACTTTTCCCACAATCCCGTGTTGTAGTTTTAGTAAACAACGTTTTGTAGTTTTAGTACCGGAACCCAACGTCTCATAATCTCGTGCCATAAACTACAACTCCCACGTTTTGTAGTGTAGTGTCATAAAATTAAACGCATGCGCAAATGCATTCAATGATACGATTCCCAGACAATAGAACGATAGCATTACGCTACAGCTTCACTATTGTATACCTTATAATCGAACAATTACACATAACAGAGCTCACATTTGCGTAGAACTCTGAATTCCACACACACAGACATATTTTAAGAGGGTTATCCTATCGCAATAGGACCTCTAAGGACACGTTAGCATGTAGCACGCAACACAATTAGCATTTAGCCTTAGCCGCTATGTACCATGTAGCATGAAACCCAATCCAGCATTTAGCATTAGCATTAGCCTTAGCCTTTAGCTAACTGTGGCCTACCACACCCTAAGTAACCTTGCATTGTGCCTAAATCATTGTCCATTTATCCCCTGCTAACTTTATGCTGCCGTAAGTTCTGGATAATTATATGAGCGGTTACCCCAAACAAATACCCCGTCGACTATAAGATGAGAATAACTTACAATATAATCGTCCACCTTATAGTTCCTAGAACCAACCTGACCACACCTAGCGCGTTGCCCGGATTTATGGCCCACTCCTAAGGAGTCGCCTCGTTTCGAGGTCTTTAACAGATTCACAATGCCCTTATTGCATACGTATTCCTGACTTTATTCTGCCAATATCTGCCGTTAATATCTGCCTTCAATTGCTGTACAATTTTAGAATAATTATTACCAGACTCCTAGTCGACCGCAATAACGCCACACGAGGCACATTTCGGTCGTATGGTACACCTCTCCAGTGTACACAAGCAGTATCCAACCTAAGCTGTGAGGAACACTCACCCTTGTCTGGTCATGACTTCAGACCGAGTTAGCTTGAGTTAGCTTGGCGGCTACAAATGAAGCAAAGGAGAGATGCAGACCAGCCCCACGTTGGGCGCCATTTGTCGTATCGCGTAAGTGCTGGCAATTATTGCTGATAAACAAAGGAGTCCGCTCATACTGAACTTTGATCATAAGGTTTATTCAGATCACAAGCTTTCAGCATAAGTTACAGGTGACATGCCCACCCGGAGAGCGACGCCTCAGATTGCAATGGCCGCTCTGACTTCTTCTTCGTTTAGCCCCTACTTATAAACAATGCAAAAAGATGGGTGCTCCCTCTTCTGGCCAATCACCAGTCTCCCCTGTCTACAACACACTTCCTGTCTGTTGTATGTGGCGTTACACTAAAACATTCCCTCTTGATACTAAAATTAACGTCCTCTCCGGTTCCACTTAAAACATTTAACAAAGGCATAATCCTAATACACGACATTGCCAACAAGGGTTTTGCCACCAAGTACTAAGTCATGTTTTGCAGAGGGGTCAAATATGTATTTCCCTCATTAAAATGCAAATCAATTTATAACATTTTTGACATGCGTTTTTCAAATACTTTTTTCCCTCATTGTATATAGTGTTTTGTAACAAAACATGACAATTTGTCTCTCTGAAATGAAACCCTCAACTGATAGATTTCAAACAAATACATGTCTGTCATTGTCACGCCCTGGCCTTGAGAGGTCGGTCGTCTTTAGTTGGTTTGGTCAGGGCGTGAGAATCTATGCTAGAAATTCTATGTTTATGTTCTAGGTATTGTATTTCTATGTTTGGCCGGGTGTGATTCCCGTTCAGAGACAGCTGTCGCTCGTTGTCTCTGATTGGGTATCATACTTAAGTAGCCTGTTTGCCTACCTTAGTTGTGGGATCTTGTTCCGTGTTTAGTCTTGTATGTGTATAGCCTGAGGACTTCACGTTACGGTGTGTCTTGTTTTGTTTATGTTTATTGAGTTTAATAAACATGTTCGCATACCACGCTGCACCTTGGTCTGACCCGTCTCTCAACGATCGTGACAGAAGATCCCACCAAACACGGACCAAGCAGCGTGCCCAGGAGCAGCAGACACCCTGGACACAGGTAGTGGAGCAGAGATCATGGACTTGGGGGGAGATAAGAGAGGATCTGGCCAAGCATATGGAGGCCCTGAAAGGGATGAGGGTGGAGAAGGAGAGAGTAGCCGATAGAGGACCCTGGGCGAAGGAGGAAGCCCAGGCAGGAGAGGAGAAACGCCGACCCAAGAGGACGCGGTCACGAAGAAAGCCCGTGAAGCAGCCCCAAGATATTTTTTTGGGGGGGGCACACGGGGTGGTTGGCGGAGCCAGCGTTCAGAGCAGAGCCAACTCCCTGTACTCACGCTAGGAAGCGTGTGACCGTGCAGGCTCCGTGTTATGCGGAGCTACGCACTGTGTCGCCAGTGCGCGTGCACAGCCCAGTGCGTCCTGTGCTAACGCCACACACGTACTGTGCGGAAGTGGGCATCCAGCCAGGACGGGTTGTGCCAGCTCTACGCTCCAGACCTCCGGTGCGCGTATCCAGTCCGGTACGGCCCGTGCGTAGCTCCTCGCACCAAACCAGTGGTGCCTGTCGCCAGCCCGGTACGCCCCGTACCTGCTGCCCGCACCAAACCAGTGGTGCGCGTATCCAGTCCGGTATGGCCCGTGCCAGCTCCTCGCACCAAACAAGTGGTGCGTGTCTCCAGTCCGGCACGATCCGTGCCTGATCCTCGCACCAGACCAGTGGTGCGTGTTCCCAGTCCAGCTCCGGTCAGCGGTTCCACTCCGGAGCCAGAGCAGTCCGCTCCACCGGTGCCCAGTCCAGCTCCGGTCAGCGGCGCCACTCCGGAGCCAGAGCAGTCCGCTCCACCGGTGCCCAGTCCAGCTCCGCTCAGCGGTTCCACTCCGGAGCCAGAGCAGTCCGCTCCACCGGTGCCAAGTCCAGCTCGGGTCAGCGGTTCCACTCCGGAGCCAGAGCAGTCCGCTCCACCGGGGTCTAGTTCAGCTCCGGTCAGCGGCTCCATTCCAGACCCAGACGTCAGCCCCTCTCCAGGGTCGGGGTCTCCCACACCAGGGTCCAGACAGGGCTTGGTGCATCGTGGGGGGATTGCCGATCCAGGCCCAGACGTCAGCCCCTCTCCAGGTTCGGGGTCTCCCACACCAGGGTCCAGACAGGGCTTGGTGCATCGTGGGAGGAAGGAGAGGGGAAGCATCGCACCGAGGTCCAGACCAGACCAGGGGCGCAACGGGGAGGCAGAGAGGGGGAGGTCGTCACGCCTGGAGCCGGATCCGCCTCTGAGGCTGAATGCCCACCCGGACCCTCCCCTAATGAGTCAGGTTGGTGCGGCCGGAGTACGCACCTTTGGGGGGTACTGTCACGCCCTGGCCTTGAGAGGCCGGTCGTCTTTAGTTGGTTTGGTCAGGGCGTGAGAATCTATGCTAGAAATTCTATGTTTATGTTCTAGGTATTGTATTTCTATGTTTGGCCGGGTGTGATTCCCAATCAGAGACAGCTGTTGCTCGTTGTCTCTGATTGGGGATCATACTTAAGTAGCCTGTTTGCCTACCTTAGTTGTGGGATCTTGTTCCGTGTTTAGTCTTGTATGTGTATAGCCTGAGGACTTCACGTTACGTTGTTTCTTGTTTTGTTTATGTTTATTGAGTTTAATAAACATGTTCGCATACCACGCTGCACCTTGGTCTGACCCGTCTCTCAACGATTGTGACAGTCATTGAACCCATTCCATGATTTAGATGGTGACAAAACACACCAATCTCTTTCATAAGTTCTTTAAACAATAAAATTATAATTTACCAAAATTTCAGAAAATTGATATATAGCTTTTTGGAATGAAACTCTTCATTTGGTGGTGACACTGTATATTGACTTCTCCCTGAAAACGTCTCACAATAGTCCTGACTAGTTCAATGTGACATGCTGACGCGTGTGTTTGGTTCAGTGCATTGGAGGAAAAGGAGCCTGTTTTAGCCCAACATGTTTAATGTGTATCCTGTGGTTCTGACAGCCCACACACATCCACAGCCATTAGCTTTTACAAACACACATTTATTTTATGCCACAAGCTCTGCTTGCCTGTGGTCATGATTCACACGCTGGTCCTGCTATTTTTGTGCTTGATCTCACTGTCCACATATTTATATATTTTGAGAATGTCAAAGGAAGATGTCAGTGCCCACGTAGACATTCTGTCGATAGAAGTATATTCACAAAAACAATCTCAGGCGGCTTTGATTGCAATCACTGCATAAGACCAGCTAGCCCTTTGGCAAAGTGTGAATGCAACTTAGGACATGTGTCCTGCCCGGTCACTCCACTTTTCCCATCTTGTGGGCTCGACCACCACGCCTCTGGGGGCAAGAGGTGTCTCTTGTAAATTAACCTGTCAGGAGTGTAGCCTACTACGGTGCTGAGGGAGACCCTTACGACATGCACAGCAAATAACGTGCAGATGTGACCTGCAAACAAAAGGGCTTTTCACACCGGAACTGCAGCGTCGAGGGAGACTGATTGCATCTGGGTCTACATTAACATTCACACTTTTGATGAAAGCATTGACAGCCTTTCTATCTTTGTTTAAGAATCAGAAAGGTCTCTAAACAAGCATTTTATGATGAGCTGCTATCAGGTTAACATTTTGTGTGGCTCTGTTTAAGCATGTTCAAAGAGTCATATCTGTGTTTCATCCATGTCTTGTTCTATTGCCATGAATAACATAGAGGGTAGTAAACCAAATTATCTTAGTGATTATAATTAATAATACTGAATAATATGAGTCCTCTTGGCTACTATACTGCAGACCTAAAAGAAGAGCAAATAAAGCGAAATATTCATTTGGTATGTGAAAGTTGTTGAAACATGCACTTTCTGTGTAGGAAATGTATCAGTATCCTGCACCCTATTTTCTTTCAAGGGTCCTCCAATATTATTGACCTTGTGTTGGTATCCCCTGCACCGTTGAAGTGTGTATTACTGCTGTGTTGTTGTTGTGACCTTCCTCTCCACATGTCATCTAAACCAGTGTGGCAGAGAGGTGTCATCTGCCCCCCCTGTAATACGGAGCCCTATGTCCAAGCACTCATGGACATGGCTCACCAGGGCTCACACAATCTCAACAGGGAACTGGTTTGTTGACTGCATACCCAACTTCGTAACCTCATCTTATATGGATAATCCTCGTCGTCATTAGCAAATTGCACTTAAACAAAAACATACTGGTGCTCTTCCCAACTGAAGTACAGTATGCTCAAAAGCTGTGGCAGTTTTACTAAGCAGTGGTCTCTTTCAAGTTTCAAGTTAAGTTTTAATGTCACATGCACAAGTACAGTGAAATGCCTTTCTTGCAAGCTCTAAACCCAACAATGCAGTAATCAATAACAATGTAATACAAAAAATAACATAAGGTAGAACAAAAACAAACAAGAAATTAAAATAAGAAATAAGAAGAACACGAGAAAGTAAGTAAGCATACTATTCTGAACATAAATATAAAATGAGCTGAAATAAAAGATCCCAGAAAAGTTCCATATGCACTAAAAGCTTATTTATCTCAAATTTTGTGCACAAATGTGTTTACATCCTGTTAGTGAGATTTTCTTTGCCAAGATAATCCATTCCCCTGACAGGTGTCAAGAAGCTGATTAAACAGCATGATCATTACACAGGTGAACCTTGTGCTGGGGACAATAAAAGGCAACTCTAAAATGCACAGTTTTGTCACACAGCACAATGCCACAGATGTCTCATGTTTTGAGGGATCGTGCAATTGGCATGCTGACTGCAGGAATGTCCACCAGAGCTGTGCCAGAGAATTGAATGTTAATTTCTCTACCATAAGCCACCTCCAACGTCGTTTTAGAGAATTTGGCAGTATGTCCAATCGGACTCACAACCGCAGACCACGTGTAACCACGCCATCCCAGGACCTCCACATCCGGCCTCTTCACCTGCGGGATCGTCTGAGACCAGCCACCCGGACAGCTGATGAAACTGAGGAGTATTTCTGTCTGTAATAAAGCCCTTTTGTGGGGAAAAACTCCTTCTGATTGGCTGGGCCTGGCTCCCCAGTTGGTGGGCCTGGCTCCCTAGTGGGTGGGCCTATGCCCTCCCAGGCCCACCCATGGCTGCGCCCCTGCCCAGTCATGTGAAATCCGAAGATTAGGGCCTAATTTATTTATTTCAATTGACAGATTTCCTTATATGAACTGTAACTCAGTAAAATCGTTGAAATTGTTGCATGTTGTGTTTATATTTTTGTTCGGTATATATACAGGGTCAGTAATTTCTAGTACCATATTTACAATGTGCAGGGATACTGGCGTGATAGAGGTAGATATGTATGTACTGTATAGGGGTAAGGTGACTTGGCATTAGGATATATGATAAACAGAGTAGCAGCAGCGTATATGACGATTGTATGTGAGTTGGTGTGCATGCGTGTGTGTAGAGTCAGTATAAATGTATGTGCATATTATGTGTGTGTGAGCAAATGATGGAATGAGTTTGTGTGTGTGTGTTGTGGAGTGTCAGTGTGAGTGTGTAGGGCCCTGTGAGTGTGCATAGAGAATTAAATAAAATACATGGATCAACTCAGATAGTCCATCTAGCCATTTTGTTAGCTATTTAGTTAGCTATTTAGCAGTTGTATGGCTTGGGGATAGAAGCTGTTCAGGAGCCTGTTGGTGTCATACTTGATGCATTGGTACTGCTTGCAGTGTGGAAGCTGAGTCTATGGCTTGGGTGGCTGGAGTCTTTAACGATTTTCCATGCCTTCCTTTCACACCGCCTGATATAGAGGTCCTGGATGAGTAGAGTTCAACGGTTGTGATAATAGGTGGTGTGTGAGATTGTGTTATATTTAACCATGTAACTCGGCATCTTGCACAAGGAAGTTATTTATTTTTTATTTATTTTATTTCACCTTTATTTAACCAGGTAAGCCAGTTGAGAACAAGTTCTCATTTACAACTGCGACCTGGCCAAGATAAAGCAAAGCAGTGCGATAAAAACAACAACAACACAGAGTTACACATCGGATAAACAAAACGTACAGTCAATAACACAATAGAAAATCTATATACAGTGTGTGCAAATGTAGTAAGTTATGGAGGTAAGGCAATAAATAGGCCATAGTGCTAAATAATTACAATTTAGTATTAAAACTGGAATAATAGATGTACAAAATATGAATGCAGGTGTAATTACCATTGGTGCCTGTAGCCTTAGCGGGTGATTTAAGATTTTGTTAATTATATTCATCTCCACTCCACACTCTGAAGTGTGCTCTGGCAGATATAATAGAGGACTTTTAACTCCTCTCCTCATTTATATAGAAACTGTTGCTTCTCAACCAAAATGTTCTGTAAGGGTTTGTTTGTGGTCCAAAACCCTCCGTTCAATGTTGTAGCTTCAGAATCACATTAGTGTGGTCAGTTTTTGACCTGACTGAGGGTTGAAAAACATGTGTGCTACTTTTGCTGCTCTGTTGACCATTATTATTATAATAATGTAATTACTCTATAATTACCCATTATGTAATGTGAGACCAAGGTAAAGGATATTAGTCTGACCATTAACAATGATTTCAAGCCCATGGATTTCTCTATCATGGAGTCACAAATGATAAATAATATTTAGGGTATAGTATACCCTCTTGTTAGTAGGATTAACTAGTCAAATGAGATCAGTGGGTAAAGGATGAACCACAGAACTAGAATGAGTGATTTTATTTATATTGCATGAACTAGTGTGGATATGTTATTATATAGTGACAATATTCAGTCATACTCTATGATAGTATCAACCGGTCTTCGCTTCGCTCTATTGAGATTCCTCACCAGACAAATGGATCTTAATAACAGCCTTCTCCTCTCAGAGAGACAATGAGCGCTAAATTATCATTGTTGCACATCAGTATTTATGGTTCCAAAGGTGGGGCTTTTCCACAGCTCACTAAAGATGGAAAAACAGAGGATAATTGTAGATACTCACAGGACGCTGGTATATGAGCTGTGTACAGCTGTTTTCTAATCATTGATTTCCCCAAGAAATGTAATATTGTCAGTGACTTGCCATATTGATAAGGTTAATCACTTTTATCCTGTCTGTGGGATATTATTCTGTGCAGTTTGTAAACAATAGGGAAGGGGAAATGATTTGAGAATGGAAAAATCTGTTTCAGGGAAGAACAGGAAGTTTTAGCAGTCAGATTTGGAAGGAAACAAAAACTGTTCATATCACGACCACATACAGTGTAAAGAAGGCTATGCTCATCGTACCCAATTTGTGCTGCTGAGTGGTACTGTATGTTTATTGGGGAATGTAGTTAAGACTCTTGAGAAGTGAGATCTCCCTGAGTATTAATGAGTCACAAAAGCTGCATCTAGTCGTCAAATCCTTGCTTCCTCCATAATTGCTGATCTTCCAATTCCTCACCTTCTCTCAAAGCGCATTGGACAAGAGGATCAAAGGCTCCTCCCCCGGAACCCCTTCTCCAATTAGCTTTGAAAAGGAGGTGAGGAATTGGAGGAAACAAGGACAGAGGAAGCAAGGATTTGACGGCTAGTACTGTCTTCAGATACAGCCATCGTGTTTCGCATTTCATGAGCTGCTATTTGGTAGTAATACTAATCAGGAAAATGAAAATCACAATGACGTCCATGGATGGACCCATCTTACAGTAATCAAGCAAGGAGGAGGGAGTGTGAGTTAGAGAGAGACAGTTACAGATTAGCGTAGGAAGTGCAGAAGGGTGTGGATGAGTCAAGTGTAAGCACTGACAGGAAATAGTACTGGTTCATTACTGCACTCCTCTCCCACGGCTCTGAGCTAAGGGTCGGTCTCAGGTTAATATGGCAAAAGATAATGGAACAGCTGGACCCAAAAAGAGGAGAAATGTTTTGGATGGATCTTCTAGTAATCTAAAGACACATCCAAAGTGTTACAGTGTAATACACTCAGGTGGGCCATTGCTATCATTTTGATTCACATTCTATAGTTATGACTTCTGCGCTTGAGTGCTGAATGATTGCAGAATTATATTTTGTTTTGAGTGCTTCTAGATGCCAGTGGGGAAGGTAGATCTTCTTGAAGAGTCATTGGTTGAAAATAAATAAATAAATAAATCCTAATTATATTTTTCCTTAATTTTCTATAACTACCTTTTATTCTACTTCCTCAATATCTCCATCCTCTTCCTCATCACTTATAAATGCAAATCTGTATTCCCTTTATACAACTATATCATCAATGTGACCAATTACAGCTCTAGCAATAACCCTCTTGTAAGGGATCTTCTCATATTTATTCATTCATTTGATATTTGAGGTGTATTTCCCCATGGCGCTGAATACATTGTGTGTATCAGATATTGTTCCCACAAGTGCGTCAGTTACAATATAACTGAAGTGAAACAGTGAACACACACACACGAAGGTTAGAGTATCATCCAACGCATTTTTGTATTAGTCACCTGAGATGTTTATGAAATAGAGCTAATGTGGATAGCATTGATGAGTTGTGGTTTAGCTTTACATATGGCATGCATATGCATTAGGTTTCTCTAGCCTACTGTGACCCCAACATCCAGAAGAGATCATACTACTGTAATGCCTCTGATGAAAATAGGCTTGGTGAGGCACATTTTTCCCTAATGATCTACTGAGGCACCCGACACCAATTAAAGATTAAATCACTATGCAAAAGTGAAGATTAAAATCTCTGGTCTGTCACTTTCCAGTAGCTAGTACACTGTTAAAATAGAAAGACTCAAACCACCATCATTGGCGGCGCACAATTGGTCCAGGGTAGGGGAGGGAATGGCCGGCAGGGATGTAGCGCAATTGGTAGAGCATGTTGTGGGTTTGATTCCCACGGGGGGCCAGCATAAAAATAAAATAAAACATGTATTCACTAACTGTAAGTCGCTCTGGATAAGAGCGTCTGCTAAATGACTAAAAAGTCAAATGTAATGTAAATGTAAAACCATGAAAAGTAGTGCACCTAAACGGACATCTAGTGTTTGGAGGGTGTTTGAACGTAAACCAAATGTAAGTGTTATTATACACTGAATGTATTTCAAAACAGAATGGAAGTACTCTGAAACACCGAAAGTGGTTCTTCAATCTGAATAATTGTGTTTTTAAGAGAGGGTTGTGAAAACACTTTTTGGTGTTTCAGTGCATGTAAAAGTCTGGCAGACTGTGTCTCTGATATAATCACATGTTTTTAAATTGCAAATGGTTTAAAGCATAAATATTGATAGATTAGAAATATTCATAGAATTTTCAGTCAATATTTTGATTAACATTTTAAAGAAGAGTGGGAATTGAACACTTTTCCTAGGGTAGACTTTGGCACTAATTATAGCCTGCAGTTGCCAGGCAACGTTGTGAGATTACAAATAATGTTAAAATCAAAATGTTTATGGCTATGTACAGTGGGGAAAAAAAGTAGTTAGTCAGCCACCAATTGTGCAAGTTCTCCCACTTAAAAAGATGAGAGAGGCCTGTAATTTTCATCATAGGTACACGTCAACTATGACAGACAAATTTAGATTTTTTTTCTCCAGAAAATCACATTGTAGGATTTTTAATGAATTTATTTGCAAATTATGGTGGAAAATAAGTATTTGGTCACCTACAAACAAGCAAGATTTCTGGCTCTCACAGACCTGTAACTTCTTCTTTAAGAGGCTCCTCTGTCCTCCACTCGTTACCTGTATTAATGGCACCTGTTTGAACTTGTTATCAGTATAAAAGACACCTGTCCACAACCTCAAACAGTCACACTCCAAACTCCACTATGGCCAAGACCAAAGAGCTGTCAAAGGACACCAGAAACAAAATTGTAGACCTGCACCAGGCTGGGAAGACTGAATCTACAATAGGTAAGCAGCTTGGTTTGAAGAAATCAACTGTGGGAGCAATTATTAGGAAATGGAAGACATACAAGACCACTGATAATCTCCCTCGATCTGGGGCTCCACGCAAGATCTCACCCCGTGGGGTCAAAATGATCACAAGAACGGTGAGCAAAAATCCCAGAACCACACGGGGGGACCTAGTGAATGACCTGCAGAGAGCTGGGACCAAAGTAACAAAGCCTACCATCAGTAACACACTACGCCGCCAGGGACTCAAATCCTGCAGTGCCAGACGTGTCCCCCTGCTTAAGACAGTACATGTCCAGGCCCGTCTGAAGTTTGCTAGAGTGCATTTGGATGATCCAGAAGAGGATTGGGAGAATGTCATATGGTCAGATGAAACCAAAATAGAACTTTTTGGTAAAAACTCAACTCGTCGTGTTTGGAGGACAAAGAATGCTGAGTTGCATCCAAAGAACACCATACCTACTGTGAAGCATGGGGGTGGAAACATCATGCTTTGGGGCTGTTTTTCTGCAAAGGGACCAGGACGACTGATCCGTGTAAAGGAAAGAATGAATGGGGCCATGTATCGTGAGATTTTGAGTGGAAACCTCCTTCCATCAGCAAGGGCATTGAAGATGAAACGTGGCTGGGTCTTTCAGCATGACAATGATCCCAAACACACCGCCCGGGCAACGAAGGAGTGGCTTCGTAAGAAGCATTTCAAGGTCCTGGAGTGGCCTAGCCAGTCTCCAGATCTCAACCCCATAGAAAATCTTTGGAGGGGAGTTGAAAGTCCGTGTTGCCCAGCGACAGCCCCAAAACATCACTGCTCTAGAGGAGATCTGCATGGAAGAATGGGCCAAAATACCAGCAACAGTGTGTGAAAACCTTGTGAAGACTTACAGAAAACGTTTGACCTGTGTCATTGCCAACAAAGGGTATATAACAAAGTATTGAGAAACTTTTGTTATTGACCAAATACTTATTTTCCACCATAATTTGAAAATAAATTCATAAAAAATCCTACAATGTGATTTTCTGGATTTTTTTTTCTCATTTTGTCTGTCATAGTTGACGTGTACCTATGATGAAAATTACAGGCCTCTCTCATCTTTTTAAGTGGGAGAACTTGCACAATTGGTGGCTGACTAAATACTTTTTTTCCCCACTGTAAGTTATAGCAGAGGTAACATGTATAAAGTGAGCCTTCATCACTGGTATGTATGTGAGAAGGTGGATGTGAACCCAGGTCTCCTGCTTGTCAAAACACTGTCTTAGTCCACTTTTGCTGAACCACCCTTGTTACACTGAGTACATTGGGCCCGATTCAGACTTGAGATTTGACCCACGGCGCCGGAGAAGATGGCTGCCGTTTTACAGCCCTCTAACCAATTGTACTATTATGTGTGTTTTTCCGCGTTATTTGTAATTTATTTTGTACATAAGGTTTCTGCCATCGTCTCTTATAACCAAAAAGAGCTTCTGGATATCAGGACAGCGATTACTCACCTCGTATTGGACGAATATTTTTTCTTCAACGAGGTGGCCGCGAAGGATATCCTACAGACACCCGACAATGCCCAAATCCCCGTCATTCGCATGAGGAAGAGACGGAGATATCGTGGACGTAGGTCGGGGTGCCTTGTAAGGATCCGACGGCGAGCGAGTAAACTGCCGCTCCCATCAATCCTATTAGCCAATCTTCAATCATTGGAGAACAAATTGGATGACCTAAGATTACGGTTATCCTACCAACGGGACATTAAAAACTGTAATATCTTATGTGTCACCGAGTCGTGGCTGAACGACGACATGGATAACATACAGCTAGCGGGCTATACGCTACATCGGCAGGATAGAGCGGCTGACTCCGGTAAGACAAGGGGTGGCGGTCTGTGTATATTTGTAAACAACAGCTGGTGCACAAAATCAAATACTAAGGAAGTCTCGAGGTTTTGCTCGCCTGAGGTAGAGTATCTTATGATAAGCTGTAGACCACACTATTTACCAAGAGAGTTTTCATCTATATTTTTCATAGCTGTCTATTTACCACCACAAACCAATGCTGGCATTAAGATTGCACTGAATGAGCTGTATAAGGCCATAAATCAACAGGAAAACTCTCATCCAGATGCAGCGCTCCTAGTGGCCGGGGACTTTAATGCAGGGAAACTTAAATCCGTTCTACCTAATTTCTACCAGCATGTTAAATGTGCAACCAGAGGAAAAAAAACTCTAGACCACCTTTACTCCACACACAGAGACGCATACAAAGCTCTCCCTCGCCCTCCATTTGGCAAATCTGACCATAACTCTATCCTCCTGATTCCTGCTTATAAGCAAAAACTAAAGCAGGAAGCACCAGTGACTCGGTTAATAAAAAAGTGGTCAGATGACGCAGATGCTAAGCTACAGGACTGTTTTGCTAGCACAGACTTAACATGTTCCGGGATTCTTCAGATAGCATTGAGGAGTACACCACATCAGTCACTGGCTTCATCAATAAGTGCATCGATGATGTCGTCCCCACAGTGACCGTACGTACATACCCAAACCAGAAGCCATGGATTACAGGAAACATCCGCACTGAGCTAAAGGGTAGAGCTGCCGCTTTCAAGGAGCGGGACTCTAACCCGGACGCTTATAAGAAATCCCGCTATGCCCTCCGACGAACCATCAAACAGGCAAAGAGTCAATACAGGACTAAGATTGAATCGTACTACACTGGCTCTGACGCTCGTCGGATGTGGCAGGGCTTGAAACTATTACAGACTACCAAGGGAAGCACAGCCGCGAGCTGCCCAGTGACACAAGACTTCCAGACGAGCTAAACCACTTCTATGCTCGCTTCGAGGCAAGCAACACTGAAGCATGCATGAGAGCACCAGCTGTTCCGGATGACTATGTGATCACGCTCTCCGTAGCCGATGTGAGTAAGACTTTTAAGCAGGTCAACATTCACAAGGCCGCAGGGCCAGACGGATTACCAGGACGTGTACTCCGAGCATGTGCTGACCAACTGGCAAGTGTCTTCACTGACATTTTCAACATGTCCCTGACTGAGTCTGTAATACCAACATGTTTCAAGCAGACCACCATAGTCCCCGTGCCCAAGGACTCTAAGATAACCTGCCTAAATGACTACCGACCCGTAGCACTTACGTCTGTAGCCATGAAGTGCTTTGAAAGGCTGGTCATGGCTCACATCAACAGCATTATCCCAGAAACCCTAGACCCACTCCAATTTGCATACCGCCCCAACAGATCCACAGATGATGCAATCTCTATTGCACTCCACACTGCCCTTTCCCACCTGGACAAGAGGAACACCTACGTGAGAATGCTATTCATTGACTACAGCTCATCATTCAACACCATAGTGCCCTCAAAGCTCATCACTAAGCTAAGGATCCTGGGATTAAACACCTCCCTCTGCAACTGGATCCTGGACTTCCTGACGGGCCGCCCCCAGGTGGTAAGGGTAGGTAACAACACATCTGCCACACTGATCCTCAACACGGGGCCCCTCAGGGTGCGTGCTCAGTCCCCTCCTGTACTCCCTGTTCACCCATGACTGCATGGCCAGGCACGACTCCAACACCATCATTAAGTTTGCCGACGACACAACAGTGGTAGGCCTGATCACTGACAACGATGAGACAGCCTATAGGGAGGTCAGAGACCTGGCCGTGTGGTGCCAGGATAACAACCTCTCCCTCAACGTGACCAAGACAAAGGAGATGATTGTGGACTACAGGAAAAAAAAGAGGACTGAGCACGCCCCCATTCTCATCGACGGGGCAGTAGTGGAACAGGTTGAGAGCTTCAAGTTCCTTGGTGTCCACATCACCAACGAACTATCATGGTCCAAACACACCAAGACAGTTGTGAAGAGGGCACGACAAAGCCTATTCCCCCTCAGCAGACTGAAAAGATTTGGCATGGGTCCTCCGATCCTCAAAAAATTATACAGCTGCACCATCGAGAGCATCCTGACTGGTTGCATCACCGCCTGGTATGGCAACTGCTTGGCCTCCGACCGCAAGGCACTACAGAGGGTAGTGCGTACGGCTCAGTACATCACTGGGGCCAAGCTTCCTGCCATCCAGGACTTCTATACCAGGCGGTGTCAGAGGAAGGCCCTCAAAATTGTCAAAGACTCCAGCCACCCTAGTCATAGACTGTTCTCTCTGTACCCCAAGCCATAAGACTCCTGAACAGCTAATCATGGCTACCCGGACTATTTGCACTGCCCCCCCACCCCATCCTTTTACGCTGCTGCTACTCTGTTAATTATTTATGCATAGTCACTTTAACTCTACCCACATGTACATATTCCTTCAACTACTTCAACTAGCCGGTGTCCTCGCACATTGACTCTGCACCGGTACCCCCCTGTATATATAGCCTCCCTACTGTTATTTTATTTTACTTCCGCTCTTTTTTTCTCAACACTTTTTTTGTTGTTGTTTTATTTTTACTTTTTTGTTAAAAATAAATGCACTGTTGGTTAAGGGCTGTAAGTAAGCATTTCACTGTAATGTCTGCACCTGTTGTATTCGGCGCATGTGGCCAATAAAATTTGATTTGATAAGTAGACTTAACATGGACATAAAGTCCACTTTAAATAAACTTATCTCAAGTCTGAACAGGGCCTAGGGAGAATGTTTTTTGTGTGAAATTTCACCTTAATTTGTTCATACCTTCATATCAGAATACAAATGTTTAGATTAAAGGCAAAATGTGAACATCAAACATTGTTCTGCTGTACTGTTCAGAATTCCCCCAGTCTGAGGCATGGAGGTGGAGAGAGGGCATTCGTAACTCTATGGTCAAGTATAAAAATAGGCATGCTTGCGGGTGCCTCCCCAAGGTTAAAATTTTTCTTGAGACTGGAAAAAGATGGCGGAAGCGGACGATGAGGTGGATTCTGAATCCAATGGCGGTAGAATCAAGGAGAATTGGAGTATTGTTCAAAAGAATGGAATACGGAGCAAAGTAGGGTACAGTGATGAGAATGTCCCTTCATATCTAGTAGGAGTACGGTTTGTTAATGAGGAGCAGCAGAGCAGATTACCAATCTTGAAGAAACCATTTGCGACATCGAAACTGGCGGAGAGAATGCTGGGTAAAGTGAAGGCTGTGAGGATCACGAGAGGCGGGCTTGTTTTGCTTTTTTGTGCTTCTGCAGATCAGAAGGAATGTGCGTTGCGTCTCACCCGATTTGATACGTTTAAAGTGACGTGTGTGTCTCTTCGGAACAGGGCACCCCTCAAGGGGGTTATATCTGGCGTCTCGTGGGAAGTCGATTTAGAAGAGATTTAAAATATTCCTGGAGTGATTGATGCACGTCGGATGAATCTTGTGGTGAATGGTGAAAAAGTGAAGAGTCTATCTGTTCTTTTGTTTTTTGATTTGAGTCTCTCCATACTCAAGTGCAGTTGGGGTATGTAAACTACAGAGTCAGAGCATTTATCCCAAGACCAATGCAGTGTGATCATTGTAAAGCTTTTGGTCATGTTTCAAGTGTTTCCAGAAGGGAGAAGCCAAGATTTACATTTACATTTACGTCATTTAGCAGACGCTCTTATCCAGAGCGACTTACAAATAGGTGCATTCACCTTATAGCCAGTGGGATAACCACTTTACAATGTTTTTTATTTATTTTTTATTTTTTATTTAAAAAAGGGGGGTAGAAGGATTACTTGATCCTATCCCAGGTATTCCTTAAAGAGGTGGGGTTTCAAATGTCTCCGGAAGGTGGTGAGTGACACCGCTGTCCTGGCGTCGTGAGGGAGCTTGTTCCACAATTGGGGTGCCAGAGCAGCGAACAGTTTTGACTGGCCTGAGCGGGAACTATGCTTCCGCAGAGGTAGGGGAGCCAGCAGGCCAGAGGTGGATGAACGCAGTGCCCTCGTTTGGGTGTAGGGACTGATCAGAGCCTGAAGGTACGGAGGTGCCGTTCCCCTCACAGCTCCGTAGGCAAGCACCATGGACTTGTAGCAGATGCAAGCTTCAACTGGAAGCCAGTGGAGTGTGCGGAGGAGCGGGGTGACGTGAGAGAACTTGGGAAGGTTGAACACCAGACGGGCTGCGGCATTCTGGATGAGTTGTAGGGGTTTAATGGCACAGGCAGGGAGCCCAGCCAACAGCGAGTTGCAGTAATCCAGACGGGAGATGAAAAGTGCCTGGATTAGGACCTGTGCCGCTTCCTGTGTAAGGCAGGGTCGTACTCTCCGAGCATGAACCTACAGGATCGGGTCACCGCCTTGATGTTAGCGGAGAATGACAAGGTGTTGTCCAGGGTCACGCCAAGGCTCTTCGCACTCTGGGAGGAGGACACAACGGAGTTGTCAACCGTGATGGCGAGATCATGGAACGGGCAGTCCTTCCCCGGGAGGAAGAGCAGCTCCGTCTTGCCGAGGTTCAGCTTGAGGTGGTGATCCGTCATCCATACTGATATGTCTGCCAGACATGCAGAGATGCGATTCGCCACCTGGTTATCAGAAGGGGGAAAGGAGAAGATTAGTTGTGTGTCGTCAGCGTAGCAATGATAGGAGAGGCCATGTGAGGATATGACAGAGCCAAGTGACTTGGTGTATAGCGAGAATAGGAGAGGGCCTAGAACTGAGCCCTGGGGGACACCAGTGGTGAGAGCACGTGGTGCGGAGACAGCTTCTCGCCACGCCACTTGGTAGGAGCGACCGGTCAGGTAGGACGCAATCCAAGAGTGAGCCGCGCCGGAGATGCCCAGCTCGGAGAGGGTGGAGAGGAGGATCTGATGGTTCACAGTATCAAAGGCAGCAGACAGGTCTAGAAGGACAAGAGCAGAGGAGAGAGAGTTAGCTTTAGCAGTGCGGAGAGCCTCTGTGACACAGAGAAGAGCAGTCTCAGTTGAATGACCAGTCTTGAAACCTGACTGGTTTGGATCAAGAAGGTCATTCTGAGAGAGATAGCAAGAGAGTTGGCTAAAGACGGCACGCTCAATAGTTTTGGAGAGAAAAGAAAGAAGGGATACTGGTCTGTAGTTGTTGACATCAGAGGTATCGAGTGTTGGTTTTTTGAGAAGGGGTGCAACTCTCGCTCTCTTGAAGACGGAAGGGACATAGCCAGCGGTCAAGGATGAGTTGATCAGCGAGGTGAGGTAAGGGAGAAGGTCACCGGAGATGGTCTGGAGAAGAGAGGAGGGGATAGGGTCAAGCGGGCAGGTTGTTGGGCGGCCTGCCGTCACAAGTCGCAAGATTTTATCTGGAGAGAGAGGGGAGAAAGAAGTCAAAGCATAGGGTAGGGCAGTGTGAGCAGGACCAGCAGTGTCATTTGACTTAACAAACGAGGATCGGATGTCGTCAACCTTCTTTTCAAAATGGTTGACGAAGTCAAGATGTCCAAGTTGTGGAAAATATCATATCATGTGTTTTAAAAGTGAGGAAAATGTGACATATTGCAATTGTGGTTGGAACCATGAAGCTACATCTTTCGATTGCCCGACAAGGGTGAAAGAGAATGAGGTGGCCAAAGTCAGGGCTGTCCAGAGCATTTCATATGCAGCAGCTGTTAAAAGGGTTGGTGGATGGTGGATGGATAGGCATTCAATGCAGGCATTGCCTTTCACCAGCAGGACCCTGACATTTTAAAGGTTAAGAAGGTGGACTTTGTGGCCTTTATAGCTATGGTGATTAATGGCACTGTCAAGGTGGAGAGAAGATCCAGGAAGATAGATATAATTGTGGAGCGGTTCCTGGGACTGAAAGATTTCTCGGCGGAGGAGTTACATGGAATATTGTCACAAGCCGTACCACCCTCTCAGGCCCTGGAGCCTGAGAAGAGAGATATGGAGATTTGGAAGAAGGAAGAAGTGGGAGTTTTGTTTTGTTTTTGTCAATGTACTATTTTTATTTGGGTGGATTATGTTAGTTTCCATATCACATTTGGATTTTCTTTTTACCTTGTTTTGGTTTTTCAACCTGTCCAGTTGGTGGCGGCAATACACCTTTTTGGGTTGTAGTCCGCCATAAAACCCACAGAAGAAGAAGAAAAAGGTGCCTCCCCAGGATTCGGGACCTTCACAAACTCAGACAGGTGAAAGCACATCAAATGCTCAGTTGAAAGTATGTGTCAATGAAAACAGCCTGGTCTGATAGACTAGACGTAACATAGTAAATGTAAATCTGGGCACTCAAATTAGAATCAAATGTTTTGCTTGGTATGGTTACATAAGACAGATGGTTACGGGAGTGGCAGGTAGCTTAGTGGGTAAGAGCGTTGTGCCAGTAACCGAAAGGTCGCTAGTTCTAATCCCCGAGCCGACTAGGTGAAAAATTCTGTCGATGTGCCCTTAGGCAAGGCACTTACCCCTAATTGCTCCTGTAAGTCGCTCTGGATAAGAGCGTTTGCTAAATGACTAAAATGTAAATGTTACTTAAGGCAAACATGTCCATAATAATAGGATATACGGTACATGCGAATTTAACCGCAAAGTGTATTTTTATGTGGACTTAGTCATCATAATAATATAATAATAATAATAATAATATGCCATTTAGCAGACGCTTTTATCCAAAGCGACTGACAGTCATGTGGGCATACATTTTTACGTATGGGTAGTCCCGGGGATCGAACCCACTACCCTGGCGTTACAAGCACCATGCTCTACCAATTGAGGTACAGAGGACCATGCACAGCCTTTTATCTGTAACAAGTCAATTTGATGGAAACACATCTCTGGTGGGAAAATGTGCACATTGTTTTTATGTGGATTTTAGAATATTCGCATTAAAATCTGTCGCCAATTGGATGGAAATAAGAACATTTGTTTTGTGTAGCATTTTGGCGGCTAATACTAATAGTCCAAGTAAAACAGCCATTTTGATTCATTGATCAGTTTTCTTGATGCTACATGTAGTTGTTAATTGACACATCATTGTTTGAACCTTTCGTGCACTTGTTTTTTTTATGCAAATTAAGGCCTGCTTTTTAGATAATACTGCTGGCTGGTTTGCTTACTAGCTTAATGAGTTTTATCTACATGCTATATGCTACACCCCACATGCTATATGCTACACTAAATAGCCACTGCCATTTTAGCCTGTTTTAGCTTTGGCCTAGCTCTTGAAAACTCTAGACGGCATTCTGCCTTCTCCCTACAGTTTTCAGCCGTCAGTTTCGCTTACGACTGGCTCATGTGAACTACAATCCCATCTCTGTGTTTTACCATTTAGAAATGTCAATAATAATTGTTTACGATATGGCTTTCGGAACATATGGCCCTTATCTTTCATCAGTGAGAAAGAATATATATATTTTTTTTTTACTTACAGTGGGGAGAACAAGTATTTGATACACTGCCGATTTTGCAGGTTTTCCTACTTACAAAGCATGTAGAGGTCTGTAATTTTTTATCATAGGTACACTTCAACTGTGAGAGATGTATGATTTTTAAGTAATTAATTTGCATTTTATTGCATGACATAAGTATTTGATCACCTACCAACCAGTAAGAATTCCGGCTCTCACAGACCTGTTCGTTTTTCTTTAAGAAGCCCTCCTGTTCTCCACTCATTACCTGTATTAACTGCACCTGTTTGAACTCGTTACCTGTATAAAAGACACCTGTCCACACACTCAATCAAACAGACTCCAACCTCTCCACAATGGCCAAGACCAGAGAGCTGTGTAAGGACATCAGGGATAAAATTGTAGACCTGCACAAGGCTGGGATGGGCTACAGGACAATAGGCAAGCAGCTTGGTGAGAAGGCAACAACTGTTGGTGCAATTATTAGAAAATTGAAGAAGTTCAAGATGACGGTCAATCACCCTCGGACTGGGGCTCCATGCAAGATCTCACCTCGTGGGGCATCAATGATCATGAGGAAGGTGAGGGATCAGCCCAGAACTACACAGCAGGACCTGGTCAATGACCTGAAGAGAGCTGGGACCACAGTCTCAAAGAAAACCATTAGTAACACACTACGCCGTCATGGATTAAAATCCTGCAGCGCACGCAAGGTCCCTCTGCTCAAGCCAGCGCATGTCCAGGCCCGTCTGAAGTTTGCCAATGACCATCTGGATGATCCAGAGGAGGAATGGGAGAAGGTCATGTGGTCTGATGAGACAAAAATAGAGCTTTTTGGTCTAAACTCCACTCGCCGTGTTTGGAGGAAGAAGAAGGATGAGTACAACCCCAAGAACACCATCCCAACCGTGAAGCATGGAGGTGGAAACATCATTCTTTAGGGATGCTTTTCTGCAAAGGGGACAGGACAACTGCACCGTATTGAGGGGAGGATGGATGGGGCCATGTATTGCGAGATCTTGGCCAACAACCTCCTTCCCTCAGTAAGAGCATTGAAGATGGGTCGTGGCTGGGTCTTCCAGCATGACAACGACCCGAAACACACAGCCAGGGCAACTAAGGAGTGGCTCTGTAAGAGGCATCTCAAGGTCCTGGAGTGGCCTAGCCAGTCTCCAGACCTGAACCCAATAGAAAATCTTTGGAGGGAGCTGAAAGTCCGTATTGCCCAGCGACAGCCCCGAAAACGGAAGGATCTGGAGAAGGTCTGTATGGAGGAGTGGGCCAAAATCCCTGCTGCAGTGTGTGCAAACCTGGTCAAGACCTACAGGAAACGTATGATCTCTGTAATTGCAAACAAAGGTTTCTGTACCAAATATTAAGTTCTGCTTTTCTGATGTATCAAATACTAATGTCATGCAATAAAATGCAAATTAATTACTTAAAAATCATACAATGTGATTTTCTGGATTTTTGTTTTAGATTCCGTCTCTCACAGTTGAAGTGTACCTATGATAAAAATTACAGACCTCTACATGCTTTGTAAGTAGGAAAACCTGCAAAATCGGCAGTGTATCAATTACTTGTTCTCCCCACTGTACATTAGTAGTTTTGGCCACATCCATACAGCTACACTTCCCCTACACTTCCTGAGTTACACTTACACACAGGTGTTTGGAGTACGCTAGCTGGTTAATTAGCCAGGTGGTCGCCTCTGTCTTCCGTCTGTTTTCCCTAAGCACGCACTGTAACATGGAGACATGGCTGTGTGGGAACACTAACCCTATAAAGGTGTGTCTCAATTTAACCTTTTTTTTTTTTTTTTCACTGATATGAAAGATAAGGTACTTATGCTTCCAAAACCGTACCGCAATCAATGCATGTTGATGTTCAGACCGAGCGTCAGGGCTCTTAACAAAACTCCCCCGCACAGAAGACGCCTTTGTCCAATGACTCTTATGTGTAATGTAAGTGAACTGAGAGTCATGATCAAGGGCTAGCTTTGGCCTACCACACCACATGTTATTGCATCCTACTTTTGACATTCATATTGTTATCTTGTTGCTATATTTACATAGCTTAATCATGTATATGCTTTTTGCTAATTGCTATTGATATGTTTAATAATTTTATTCATATTGCAATGTATTACTATTATAGCATTTGATAACCTAATTATGCATTCATGTACTATCATTATTGCTTGTTATTATTATTTCTGTCTCCCTGCAGAAAACCATACATGCATACTGCATTACCCACAGGCTGGCCAATCCTAACCAATGCCAATCAAAACCAGGATCACAGACTAATGCCACGTTCAAAACAACTGGGAACTGGGAACTCGGACGTCTCCGACTTCTGGCTTTAGTGCGTTCAAAACAACTGGGGAAAAAACGGTCATCCAACTCGGAATTCCAACTCGGGAACTCGGGCCTCTTTCTAGAGCTCCGACTTTCTGACCTGAAGATCACTGGTCATGATTTGACCTCGTATTTGTCTGAGTTCCCAGTTGTTTTGAATGCGGCATAATGCCAACTGAACTGTCAACTGTCAGTCATATCATCTAACTCAACTGTCCAGTGATTCAATTAATTTCATCAACCTTCCATACCATGTACCATCATCTAAGTATGAAGACTCAGGTCAGGACATTAGCATAATTGATGACTGGTGGATCGCATTGAGCCCTGGGCTGAAGTTTTGTACAAGTTTTGTATGAGTGCTACTGCTAACATTAGCAGTCATTGCCTGTATTTCTTTTGTCATGAATGTGAAATATGCCACATTTCTGTTGGTTTTGAAGAATAATATGATAAATACCTTACAGATCTTTGAACTGTCTTTATCAATATAAAAATGTGAAAGATCTGTTAAGGTTTTGTTGTCCTTCAATCATGTATTGAAAAAGTAATTTTGTACACCATTATTATCCTGGACAAACTGATTAATTTGTATTTTCACAAAACTCATGTCCTTTGTTTGAGCATAATACTGTACATTTGACCTTTTGGAATTATTGATGAGTTTATAAACACACCATATAAGAGCAGGGAATATTATACAACAAGAGGAGGGACTCCCATTTACAGTATTTGGAAACTCCAGAAGAAGGGATCTAATTCTGCACTAGACAGGATTTGAAACGCCATCATAGTGTTTAGGAGCTTTAGAGGGAGGAAACTACATCACAAGAAAAGGGATCTAATTCTGCACTACACAGGACTCAAAACACCATAATAGTGTTTCCAACCTTTTCCGGGTTAGTGCTCCCAGTCTCTTGCAAGGTGTTTCACAACTCTTGATTATGTGGTGTTACAACACAGCATGTCATGTTTCAGAACACCTCAGGATGAATGTTTCAGTACACCTTAAATATGTACCAATACCCTCACAACCATGTTTCAATACTCTAGCCAAGTTAAGGTTTCGTCTCCTTTCAGTTGCCACTAGACTTCATTTTAACAACGTAGTATACATTTCAGTTGGAGCCATATTCAACACAGCAGGCATATAATATGGGTCAACTGATGTTGACATGATGGACCTTTAGCCATTTAGTACAGATAGTAATGACAAACTTGATTACAGTTCCATTGATATCAATTGAAGAATACGGATGCACATTGCCGTAGTCTAATTGTGTGAACTTACTGAGAAAAGGCTGGCTTTGAGAGAACTAGGGTCACACTACTGCTACTTAAATAGTCTATTTGAGAAGATGGAAACAAATAGAACTGATGGGTTGAATGAAATGGTTGACTGGCTCAGCATCTGTGTAGTTGCTGAACCAATCTGTGATGGTGTTAATTTGTTATGTAAAACTTTGATAAATAGTGAAGTTTAACAGATGTTTAATCTTTCTAATGGGTTTACTGTACAACAGTATTTTTCTTCTGAAACATTAGGCTACACATAACAGTTGTGACACTGAGAAATTACACTTGCTCTGGACACAATGTTTAAAGAATTTTAAAGCAAATTAAAAAGTCTCAGATGACAATGTCAACCTGAGCTTGGTATGAAGGAATGGAATGGGAAATTACAATGTGCTTTGTTGCTATACAATCCATTAAGTCTGTTTTTGTCATAAGGCTCTCTCATAAGGCTTTTGTTCGTATAAAGTTGTTTTACACAGGTCAACCATAACCTCTCACATTAAACTCATTTACAGTAGGCTACAGTACATGGCTCTGTCCTGGTGACCCTTGGGTGGTGGCGCGTGAGAGCTAATGTGTATTAGTTTATCCACATCAAGTTTGATATTCTTCTGCCTGCCTTCTTATTTCTTTATTTTTCTATTTTGGGTAAAGTCGGCCTCGCTGACCCGTTGTGCAGGCTGGGGGCCCCAAACCTGCTATTCGAGACTACATTGTTCAAAAGACTGTAAAATGGCGCTTCCATTTCTTACATGAGTGGGGTGGAAAAACAGCAGTCACATACCAGGCAGTCGTAGTGTTTCATAGGACCTCCTGACATGAAGGCACTCGCCTGATTATGCAATTTCTGCGCCTCCATAAAACCCTTTCCTGACCGAGCCCTGTCCACGCCTGTGAAGTGCTGAAAGTTGTCGACCCTCACCCGAGTATCTTCCACATACAGGAAATACACTTTTTCTCACCTCCAACAGAGTTGATGAATTCCAATTAACCAAATTTGCTAACTTTAAGCCGTTATTTAAAACCTATAAGCTGAATATTTATTTTAAAAGTAGGTCTGAATAGCCAACTGTTCAATTCCCACGGTCTTAAATAGTAATGTTTTGTTCTCTAATATCGTGTTTTCATTACCTGTCACTTTCTTGTCAAGTCTGAACCCATTTGATTGACTGATGAGGATATAAATTAATTAAGCTACAATATCTATTTCATTATATTGACGGTTTAGTGTTATAAAGGCCTGGATTTAGACTATACCATAAAATAATTGTAAAACTAGTAATAATTTCTGATATTTTGTTTTGCTGTTTTATATCTCATTCATTTATTTGTTCAGGCAGAATGTTATTTCTGTTGTTATAGCATCATGTTTCCTCCTAGCCTTAATCATCAATTAAATAGGCCCTAGTGTATGCACGTGTGGAATTAATGACGCACTGTACTGTCATTGATGTAGAGAGGGGGTGACCTCAGGCTTTAAAATTGTTCCGGTGAATGATTTGAAATCACAGATCAGCAAGAACATAACCCAAGAGCAACCAGAGAGAAGTCATGATGAAGACCTCTCAGTGCCAAACCATAGTCTCTCAGAGCGGCAGCGCGAGCTACATGAGCAGCCTCAGCACCAGCGCAATGAACCCGCTCAGCAGCACGAGCCTCACCCTCCTTGTTCTCCTCATCTCAGCATTACCCGTCTGCAAAAGTAAGTAAAAAAATATATTTTGACCATGCTTTGGGTATAGAATATGGACAGTCTTGTGCATTGCTATATGTCCAAGTCAAGATGTAAAAACGTTAAACTTCTTTAGGCTATGGAAAATGTTTGCGGGTCTGATGTAGCCTAATTGAATAGGTTATGAAAAATGTAAAGTTTTAATCAAAAGCTCAAAACTATTCAACATAAATTGGTAATCAACAAGCTCACTTAAATTATTAATCATATTCAGTTCTTCTATTTGCATTTACCACTTATATAACAGACATTTCTTTGCAAAAAAACAACAATATACACTACCAGTCAAAAGTCTTAGAACACCTTATTTATTTATTTTATTATATATTTTTTACTATTTTCTACATTGTAGAATAATAGTGAAGACATCAAATCAAATTTATGTTATATTTGAGATTCTTCAAATAGCCACCCTTTGCCTTGATGACAGCTTTGCACACTCTTGGCATTGTTTCAACCAGCTTCATGAGGTAGTCACCTGGAATGCATTTCAATTAACAAGTGTGCCTTAAAAGTTAATTTGTGGAATTTATTTCCTTCTTAATGTGTTTGAGCCAATCAGTTGTGTATTGACAGGGTAGGGGGGGTATACAGAAGATAGCCCTATTTGGTAAAAGACCAAGTCCATATTATGGCAAGAACAGCTCAAATAAGCTAAGAGAAACGACAGTCCATCATTACTTAAAGACATGAAGGTCAGTCAATACGGAACATTTTAAGAACTTTTAAAGTTTCTCAAGTGCAGTGGCAAAAACCATGAAGTGCTATGATGAAACTGGCTCTCATGAGGACTGCCACAGGAATGGAAAACCCAGAGTTACCTCTGCTGCAGAGGATAAGTTCATTCGACTTACCAGCCTGAGAAATTGCAGCCCAAATAAATGCTTCACAGAGTTCAAGTAACAGACACATCTCAACATCAACTGTTCAGAGGAGACTGTGTGAATCAGGCCTTCATGGTCGAATTGCTGCAAAGAAACCACTACTAAAGGACACCAATAAGAAGAAGAGACTTGCTTGGGCCAAGAAACACGAGCAATGGACATTAGATCGGTGGAAATGTGTCCTTTGGTCTGGATTGGAGATTTTTGGTTCCAACCATCGTTTCTTTGTGAGACGCGGTGTGGGTGAACGGATGATCTCCGCATATGTATTTCCCACCATAAAGCATGGAGGAGGAGGTGTTATGGTGTGGGGGTGCTTTGCTGGTGACACTGTCTGTGATTTATTTAGAATTCAAGGCACACTTAACCAGCATGGCTACCATAGCATTCTGCAGCGATACGCCATCCTATCCGGTTTGGGCTTAGTGGGACTATCATTTGTTTTTCAACAGGACAATGACCCAACACACCTCCAGGCTGTGTAAGGGCTATTTTACCAAGAAGGAGAGTGATGGAGTGCTGCATCAGATGACCTGGCCTCCACAATCCCCCAACCTCAACCAAATTGAGATGGTTTGGGATGAGTCGGACCCGCAGAGTGAAGGAAAAGCAGCCAACAAGTGCTCAGCATATGTGGGAACTCCTTCAAGACTGTTGAAAAAGCATTCCAGGTGAAGCTTGTTGAGAGAATGCCAAGAGTGTGCAAAGCTGTCATCAAGGCAAAGGCTATTTGAAGAATCTCAATTATAAAATATATTTTGATTTGTTTAACACTTTTTTGGTTACTACATGATTCCATATGTGTTATTTCATAGTTTTGATGTCTTCACTATTATTCTACAATGTAGAAAATAGTAAAAATAAAGAAAAACGCTTGAATGTGTAGGTGTTCTAAAACTTTTGACCGGTAGTGTATATATGTTGAAAAGATAGAAAGGAACTTGTTTAGCCTACAAAATAAAGCATTATATGTTTAAAGTGCAATGAGAGTTTACATCTCCTTAAAAAATAAAACTGTAGACCAAAGGTAGTTACAATATATTTAAATTCCTTACAATACGAATACATCCATATCAATGTTTAAACTCAAGATTATCTTACATGCCAAACATATTATTGTACGTAATTACGCATTCTTGGGAACTTGCCCAACGGAGAGAAAAGGTTTGAGAAATATTTGACATTTACTTCAGCACTTTCAATTGGTACGTTTATTTTGTTCTGAAGATGGCCTGGGGTCTTGTTGGTCCCATATCGAGAACTAGAGTTGATAGGGGGGCGAGTTCCTTTCATTACAACATATGTTTTTTTACAACCTTTTATCCAAGATTGGATTTTCTCAGACCGGAATTGTATTGATTGTAAACTGTGCAGCATAGAGAACTGGTGTAGCCTAAGCATATAGAAGCTCACACCAGCAGTAGGTCTAATGCGGCTTCACATCCTGTTGTTCTAGTACCAAATTACACTTTACTCTAATGCCTCCCCATAGCCATATACAAAACATACAGCAGTTGGAGAGGAACTCCTAATGTTTTGGTAATATTATGTAAAATTATGATTTTAGTGTACTGTTACATTCCCCAGCAAGAACACCAAAAATGTCCCTCAAACAGAAGGGGGAACTAACAAAGAGTCACTGACCAACAACCAAAATGAAACAGGTGGGGTTTTAGGAGGGGTTCTGAAAGACACTCATGGGGGTCTCCACTGAAAGTTGACTAGCAACAACAACTGGAACCTAAAAGACACCCACCATGAGCGGCCACTAAATTTGCCCAAGAAGAGGCAAACAAAAGAAAAACCCACACCAAACTTAAAGACAGGAAGCAAACAAAAAATGTGTAGCAAAATGAAATCAGATGAAGGATTGTTTGTCTAGAACTCAAAATAGGGAAAGCCAACTAAAGGTGTTAACCCTATCAAGACAACTGGCACACTGAGCCAGCCACCCTCCGCATCTATCAAGATAACTGGAGCACTGGGCCAGCCACCCTCCGCATCTATCAAGATAACTGGAGCACTGGGCCAGCCACCCTCCGCATCTATCAAGATAACTGGAGCACTGGGCCAGCCACCCTCTGCATCTATCAAGATAACTGGAGCACTGGGCCAGCCACCCTCCGCATCTATCAAGATAACTGGAGCACTGGGCCAGCCACCCTCCGCATCTATCAAGATAACTGGAGCACTGGGCCAGCCACCCTCCGCATCTATCAAGATAACTGGAGCACTGGGCCAGCCACCCTCCACATCTATCAAGGTAACTGGAGCACTGGGCCAGCCACCCTCCGCATCTATCAAGATAACTGGAGCACTGGGCCAGCCACCCTCCGCATCTATCAAGATAACTGGAGCACTGGGCCAGCCACCCTCCGCATCTATCAAGATAACTGGAGCACTGGGCCAGCCACTCTTAAATAGTACCTGGGCTAGCACAGGTGAAACACCTTCCCACTAACAAGATGGCAACCAGCACAAGTGTAACACATACTGACTAACGAGGTGACACCAATCGGTGAGCCCTACGTGCTAACGAGCTATACGTGCTAAAGTCCAACCTCAAAACATAAATGGAAAAACCAAAACCTGTAACAGTACTTACTGCACTGGTAGTTTCGCTCTCTCTTTAATCTCTCTCATGCATGGCCCTCTTCTCCCTCTCTCACTCCTTTCTTTGTTTTATGACTGACAGCTTGAATCTACTACAATTACCCCCCAGCCATGCATGGGGCAGAGACATGTCAACCTAATCTGAGGCAGGCAAACTGTGGCCCTGACAAACAGTCATAATGACTCCTAACAGTGGCTTGGATTTGGCTCCAAACAGCAATAATATCACAAATAATTGAGACATAAATAGATTTAGAATGGCAATCTGTCAATCCCTCTTCAGTGAGATGAGAAATTATATTTGTTAAGGGTTATTTTCTGTGACATTGAGCGATTGATGCGGCTTTGATGCTCTTATGTGATTATTGGCACAGGTGTTTAGAGACATTTAAACCACAATGGTGACAGGGAGAGAGCATAGGTATTGCTGTGTGCTGTTAGGACAATTCAGATGAAAATAGGGAAAGAGGGATCTATAAGTTAAATAGTGGTCTGTAAGAAAGACATTCCTTATGGGGAAGACTTTTGGGATACAGAGCTGTTGGTTTATAGTTGGTCACTATGAGTTTTCAATATGAACAAAATAATATGATCACATCATACCATACACTCTTAGAATTTTTTTTGCTATCTAGAACCTAAAAGGGTTCTTCGGCTGTCCCCATAGGAGAACCCTTTGAAGAACCGTTTTCACAGAGGGTTATACATGGAACACAAAAGGGTTCTACCTGAAATCAAAAAGGGTTCTATCTGGAACCAAAGAGGGTTCTGTTTGTGATGCACTGGAAGTGGATTGTTATGGTTGTGTAAAAACAATCTGCACACTCCTACCTGCTCAGTGCTACAGCATCAATGTGATGATAGAGATGTAATGATTCTTGTGTCTGTCTGTGTTTCAATGGAAGGTGTTCCAATACAACAGCAGAGAGCAACGATAGACCAGGACCAGCTTCTCAACCAGGTAGGCCACAGAATCTCTCTCTCTCTCTCGCTCTCTCTCTCTCTCTCTCTCTCTCTCTCTCTCTCTCTCTCTCTCTCTCTCTCTCTCTCTCTCTCTCTCTCTCTCTCTCTCTCTCTCTCTCTCTCTCTCTCTCTCTCTCTCTCTCTCTCTCTCTCTCTCTCTCTCTCTCTCTCTCTCTCTCTCTCTCTCTCTCTCTCTCTCTCTCTCTCTCTATACTAAGACTGAGTTGTTGCTTTCCTTTGAAACAAAGAGACATGTGAATTCTTCACTCCCCCTCTCATAACAGCACTCTCCTGTCTTGTCTCCCATAGCTAGAAGATGTGTGCTCATCCTACCTTTCTGCAGACCTGCCATTTCAGGTGAGTAAGACTAGAATAATGAAATGATCAAATGAAAGCACTGAAGAGAATAGATTCATGTTCAATGATTTCTCACTCTCACGTATTTTCAAGTTCAGGATCAATTCCAATTATGATGAAATTGAAATACTCACTTACAGGCTTGAAATGAAAAAGGTTGTACAACTGTATCAGATTCTTTCTCTCACCTCCTCTCCCCTGCTCTCTGGTTGCTACTCTAGACACCTGATGTTTTGGGAGAACTCTGTGTGTTGATGCTTGTACAGAAGTCTAAGGTATTCCACCCTTCATGTTCCAGCATAGTAGCTCAAACAATAATCATATCACATGTACACACATAGTGGTTTATCCTGTTCCGTGAGCACAACACAGTTGCACATACACTGAGTGTACAAAAGATTAAGAACACCTTCCTACTATTGAGATGCCCTCAAAACAGTCTCAATTTGTTGGGGCATGGACTCTATAAGATGTTAAAAGTGTTCCACAGGGATGCAGGCCCATGTTGACTCCAATGCTTCCCACAGTTGTGTCAAGTTGGCTGGATGTCCTTTGGGTGGTCGACCATTCCTGATACACACGGAAAACTGTTGAGCGTGAAAAACCCAGCAGCGTTGCAGTTCTTGACACAATCCAGTGCGCCTGGTACCTGCTACCATACCCCGTTCAAAGGCACTTAAATATGTTGTCTTGCCCATTCCCCCTCTGAATGGCACACATACACAATCCATGTCTCAATTGTATCAAGGCTTAAAAATCCTTCTTTAACCTGTCTCATCCCCTTCATCTTCACTGATTGAAGTGGATTTAACAAGTGACATCAATAAGGGATCATAGCTTTCACCTGGGGTAGTCTATGTCATGGAAAGAGCAGGTGTTCTTAGTGTTTTGTACACTTGGTGCATATACAGTGTTTAAAGGAGCAGTTCACTAATCCATGGTTCAGTTTTCTTTAAACAGCCATTACAAACCTTCAGCTAACTTTATCCACCGCTCGCGAAAAATCTATGGAAGTGATGGCAGCACGTGAGCATGTTTTCCTTTTAAATGGTCCAATCACCTTTAAGTAACATCAAACCACATGTACAGTTGATTTCAGATGATTTGGACATAATTTTTTTACATGCACACATGCCACCATCATTTCCATTGATTTTTAAATAGCGGTGGCTAAAGTTAGCTGATATTTGTAATGGCTGTATAAAGAAAACTTAACCATGGTTTCTCCTGGCTCATAGACTACTTTCAGGGTGAGGAACCATCTAACATCAAGTTGTAAAATAGTGAACTACTCCTTTAATCATTCTCAAGAGTAAATTGAGTTTTGTTTTCTTGTCATTGCAGGACTTGAAAGCGCGGGACAATCCTAGTAAAAGGGTAAGTGTGACATTATGTCTGTTTTATCATGTCTGTTTCATCATGTCTGTTTCATATGTCTATTGAAATATGTTGCCTTTAGTGAACGCCTTTCAATGCAATCAACATCAAACCTTTTGAAATATGTGTGTGTGTGTGTGTGTGTGTTTGTGTGTGTGTTTGCTTGTGTATAGTTTTTATTTCATTATGCTAAGCAACAAGGTGCTGGCCTAACAGAGGGGGCGGTAAGTTGGGTTAAAGTTCAAGTTCACTGTGCACTGCTTTGCGGCTTAACAAGGCACACTGCATTTTTAAAATTCTTTGTTACTTGTACTGTGCTATTAGTATGGTATTACTTTTTTACTTTATAAAGTGAATTTTAACCCTGAAAAAGTGTTACGTTTTAGTTTAGTTTTTATTTTCAGAGTAACCAAAATATTATGAGGCATGAATTGCATTGACTCTGTTGCATATTACATTACCCCAGCTCTTACCTGCTCGTGCATGCACACAAACCCTATTGCTGCCCAGTCCCTCAGCTTGTTAACGTAGTCAGTTCTCAATAGCTGTCCTCCAAGGAGATAGGCCCCTACGTTTCTGGTTCCTGGTACAGGAAATACCATAGTTTGCCTATCTCTGGTATAAAGAAAGTTGAAAAAACACTGCTCCACCTGCCACAGTGCTTCCCTCCCCCTTGTCTCTTGCTCTGCATGCAAGATGCACACTTTCTTGGAAACAATTTGGGGGGCAGCACGTGTCCACATCCATGTATCTTGTCTTGTTTGCATGAGTTACTTTGAATTCCTCATGCCCCCCTCCCTTCCACTGTGTCATCAGGGTGACCGACGTGGGGAACATCATCAGTTTAAATTAGATAAACAGAAAGGACAATGAACAGACACATTTTCTGCCCCATCTGAATAATTCATGGTAGACTATTTTTAAGTACCAACCATTTTCTTCTCAAGTCTCCAAGTTATTGTAATGGAACCAAAATGCCATCCTCTATTTCTGGTGAAGGCTTCATTATTTCATTTAGGATATAGCTTTGTTTATAGTCACTGGGTGGAGATTGGCTTTGCAAAGGTTAGTTTTTCCTCAGAGGATGTTAGCACAGTAAAATCAAGTTGAGTTGATAAAATATAAAACATGTCAACCAGATAACAATGAAAATATGACGTCTTTCCTAGACATTGTGATTACGCCATGAGAATAAGTCTAATTGATTGTAATCAGGTTATCTGATTGGGGCTGGGGACTGCCATCAGATCAATTACGTCATTATGACATCCCACACCAAATTTTGTCCAATATGACCTACGCATGAGGCTGGTACAGTACATTACATCTGTAGAGCAGTCCTATGTCCTGGCATGGCCTGCATGTGGAGAGTGAGCTGTCACTATGTGCTCTGTTGATCTAAACATGAATGCAGAGTGTGCAAATGAACACAGGGTTGTACTGAGGACTGTGTGTGTGTGTGTGTGTGTGTGTGTGTGTGTGTGTGTGTGTGTGTGTGTGTGTGTGTGTGTGTGTGTGTGTGTGTGTGTGTGTGTGTGTGTGTGTGTGTGTGTGTGTGTGTGTGTGTGTGCTTGTGCCTGTATGAATGGGATGTCTAGTGATAATGTTGTGTGTGTATATGGTCCTCTCTGCAGCCCCCAGCCCTTTGTCTCTGTCTTAGGGCAGTTGTTCATGGTTCTCATGTTTCTTCATGTCTGTCCGTATGTGGATGTGTCAGTCCCCTGTGATGCACCCTCTCCTGCAGCTTGTTCCTCAACTTCATACCAGAGGAGAAAGAGGAGAGGAGTTTGTGGTGCGCGTATGTACCGATCTGCATGTTCCTTTTTACATCTATTCTGCACCTGTCACTTCTTTGGAGAGGAAATATCACACTAATCCAGGGGTCTCCAACCTTTTCTAGCATGAGAGCTACTTTTAAAAAATGAAACATGTTGCAAGCTACTAATGGTTCTGTACTGCTGCTGCTTATTTCATGGAAAAGTTTGCAAATATCAAATAATAGATACAAATAATATACTGTACTTATTCATGGTCTACTTCTGCCAGGTAAGCCTACATTGCAGTTAACATTTAATTGAGAAGGTTTTGGGGAAAGTATCTCTGTCAACCCACAAGATGGTTATCACATCAACTGGCTACTAGTGATGGGCAGTCTTTTCTTTGAGCCGGATCATTTGGCTCTGTTCACCTAAAAGATACGTTTATTTGGCTCCCAAATGGCTCTTCTTTAAACCAGGAACATTTTGTAAATATCTAATTTTAAAGCCTAGAACATTGCCTACCATTATGTCAGATCGTGAAATGTGAGTTCAAATACATTTTTACCTGACCAAATTATTAGATGGCCTGCAAAATAAATGAAGACAAAATGTTACACTGAAAATATTAGCATGGACCAGAATGAGGCTCTCTCCTCACTATATTGTTCCTGCACTGAGGAATTACCATATTCAGATAATGTTTTTATAATGTATCTGCAGATAATCGATGTCTGCAGCTCAAAAAGCAATAGTAAAAGTATGCAAATCAGGGAGCCGACGTTCACCAAAAAGAGCCGTTCAAAAAGAGCCAATCCTTCGCGAACAACCCATCACTACTGGCTACACATGGAGTGATAGACAAACGCCCGCACCACACAGACAGAAAGGGGCAATATTGCTGGAAATTAATTGGCAGATATTGTGTTAGGTTTGGCTTTTTAAGCCAATAGTGGCTTACCACGGGTGGGATAATGTTAATGTTGCGTTGGTTAGACAGTAGCTGGGAGCTTGCGGTGTCTGATACTTCTGAGATTAGTTTGCGGTGGAACACGTGAAAATTGCATGTACTTGTTTGGCTAGATACTCATAGGTGGTCTGCGAGCTCCTGGTAGCTCAAGGATCGACCTTTTGGAGACCCCTGCCCTAATCTCTTAGCAGCCGGCTGCAGGTAGCCCAGCGTTTAGAGCATTGGGCCAGTAACCAAAAGGTGGCAAGTTTGAATCCCCGAGCCAACAAGGTGACAAACGTGCCCTTGAGCAAGGCACTTAACCCTAATTGCTCCAGGGTTGCCATTGATAATGGCAGACACTGGCCCCATTCTCAAAGAGTATCTCAGGGAGATTTGGGATATGCAACAAAAATTCACACGCCTATTAATACCCACTTGTACATTATCAAATTATCAAATTATTATTCATATTTAGACTCACATATAACAAAGCCACCACAATTTACAGTACTTTGTTATAGTGTAATAGTAATGATCAAGTGAAAGATCTTGTGAGCATCCTTTGCTTTTATTTACATGGGAGAGCTAAAACTCTTGTCGTGCCCTTAGAAGTCAATACAGGAAATGATGAGGATATGCTCTTTTCACTTTGTCAACGTATACAGGATTTGTCCTTTTTTCAGTGTGACGCCCTATTATGAGACTGTTGTGTAAGTGATGTGTGTTTGTGTACAGTATGTGATGCATGTGATTCATTGTGCGTATAGAGGCTACCTTTTTTACACACATATTGTCACTCTCTGTACTCGCTCTGTCTACATTAGCTGTTCTTTTCCATGATGCAGGTAATTACGGTCTAAAATTAGAGCATCTGACAGGTGAACTTCCACATTGCTGTGCTTTAACTCAACATAATTAATCCTTAATTCTACCTGGGATTGGCATTGACATAGTAGCTACAGCAGAACTGTGAGAGGAAAAGTGCTCAGCTTAGTGTGTGTCTGTTACGGTGGAGACTCAATGGGAGTGATCTCTGCTCTAATGGTATTGCCTACGAAATAATGAAATAAGTGGAAAAGGAGCTTCAACAAGGATATCTAGCACACTGCTTTCTGTTCCAACTGAAATTGTAATAAAAAAAAATCATCGGAAAGCAGTTTTCAGCTGAATAAATACTGCCCTACTCAAATGAGACCATAGCTGAATGTATAGCACCTGTTCATTAATATATTCGGTGTGCTTTCTGTTTAGGATGATCTCCAGGGACCTGGGGGAATTCATAGTAGAGGGTTCTTCGTATATCGGGTATGAATACACACATTCAGAGAACAGGAATTAACTCCATTCAAAAGTTTATTTGATTTCTTACATCAGTAATATTTCCTTATCTTACTTACAGCCAAGAAATGGAAGAAGATCCCTAGAATTTGAGTAAACGTAAGGTATGGGATATTTCGCAACGCCATTATTATTAGTAAACAGTGCTGTAACATTAATGTATATTTACTAGTGTACCCTGAAAGTGTCAGGATAAGAAAAAATACATATCAAACTGTAATCTGACAGAGTGGGGAGGCAGGTTTCCATGAAACTCTTTGGTAAGTATTACTGTGAATATGTAGAGTATCAATATTATCATGAGTAATAAAAATGTATGCATGCATGACTGTTAGTCACTTTGGATAAAATCGTCTGCTAAATGGCATACTGTATATTATTATTATTATTATTATTATTATTATTATTATTATTATTATTATAGTAGTAACCTAATGTGTTTGTGCTTGCATGGCCTTGACCCTTTAAAACAATGTGTTACAGAGTCCCTACTATATGCTGTACAGAGATGACAGAACCAGAGAACTGAACAACCTTCATAGAGTGGTCCAGACCTCCGCCACAACCCCTTAATGACCATTGTATAGTGATGTTGAATGTACACAATGAAATTAAAGAATCCAAATAAAATAGTCTTTGTTGGTCCAAAAGTCTTATTTGTGTTACAATGAGGTATCTTTTGAATTAAAAACATTGTTATATGGTTATTTTTGTGGTGGCATGATTTTGCAGAAAGACAGATACTGCTTATGAAACTTGCACAAAGAGGTCCTGACGCAACTGGAAAATTGTCAGTGAACACGAAAGCGGAGTGTGTGTTTGTGTGTGTGTGAGCTGAAAACTCGTCGTGCCCATAGCCTAATTAGTATGCTCAAAAAAATTACACACACAAATGTTGTCTCTCTCTGAAACATCTATAATGACACAAGATTGAGATCTCACCCAACACTATTGTGCTGCACCACATTCTGTTATGATTGAAATCCACCTTTCTAACAGACTAAAGAGCAGAAAGGCTGCTTATTGTCTCAATGCACTGGACAAAAACTGGTTGAATCAACGTTGTTTCCACGTCATTTCAACCCCAGAAAATAAATGTTATGACATTGAATCAACATGGAAAACTGATTTGATTTGCAAAAAGTAATTGACGTAAGGGCATTTCATATTTTTTTTCACCCACATTTGAACCTAAATCCAATGACAAGGTGACATTTTTTGTTGATTCACATTGAATTGACGTTAGTTGACAACTCAACCAAATGTAAATCAAAACAAGACGTTGTACTGACGTCTGTGCCCAGTGGGAATATACCAATGACTGTAAGACTGGCTGCATAACAAGTGTTCCCAGTTCGGAGTTTTGTACTAAGAGTTTTGAAAATTCACCACATACTTGTGAAAATAGCACCAAAGCAATTGAAGAAAACTGTTGACTAGGCACTACATAATTTTGGCTCAGTAGTTTTCGGTTTTGAGCAGTTTAATTAAGTGATAGTTAAAGCTGCAATATGTAAATTTTTGGGCAACACCAACCAAATTAACATAGTCTAAGAAGCGTTAGATCTGTTCTATGTGCGCTATTTCTATGCTTCCCGTTCTTAAGTTTATTTTTGTAAAACAGCTTCAAACAGCTGAAAATACAATATTATTTTGGTTATGTAAAAGTTATTTCACAGTGGTTTAGATGGTACAATGATTATCTACACTATACTTGCTTGTTTTGTCACATAAACTGAAATTGGACGAACTATTAGAATTTTAGCAACTAGGAAATGGCAGAGCGATTTCTGCATAGTGCATCTTTAATTGTATTGTTAACAAATTACAAGAAAATCATATCTAAAGTAAAGTGAATATTGCATTTTAAAAAACAGATACTTAGATTGAATATGCATTCAAACTGAAAGAGGGATTTGGTGCAGTGAACAAGTGACTTTGTGAATTTGATTGTAGAGTTTTGAAACATGAGCCATTTTGATTATCTGTTTTGATTTTTGTGTTTAGAGTTGTGAAAATGTACCACATATAGTACTTCTGAAAATTGCACTGACGGGATTGAAAAAAACTGTAATTGATACAGATGTGTGTATGTCTTCTGTTTTATCTGGTGCAATATTATGTCCAGCTGGCAGGTATTGTATTTTACCAGCCCTTCTCACCCTTTGACAGAGCATTCTGGCTGGTGACAGAACACATGCTTTCCGGCTTGGATGAGTTCTCACACTCAGAGAGTTGTTTTGGGGGTGGCTTTTCGTTTTCACACCCCCAACTCCCTCAGCCTCCCACTCATGGTCCTGTATGGTTCAGTTGGTAGAGCATTGAAACTTGCAACGCCAGGATTATGGGTTTGATTCCTGGGGCCACCCGTATGTAAAATGTATGCATGCATGAATGTAAGTTGCTTTGAATAAAAGCGTCTGCTAAATGGCATGTATTGTTATATATTACCAACAGCTCAAATTGTTTCAGCTACCAACTATTACATTCCGGTGAAGAACTAAACTGATTCTGATGACTTACTAATTGTATTTACCTTACAGCATTGCAGCATAATTAATGGTTTTGTCACTTAGGAAAATATTTGTGGAGAGTCTGGTCTAGAATATAGAATAAAAATGTATACTTTGTTTTCTGTTACCTAAAAACTATTAATATCAGTGTCTGTCTCTTTTTCCTTTCTGGTTTCTCACCCACTGTGTGAGTATTTATTTGAAAGAAGTATCTGGAAGACAGTGACACATTAGTCCATGAGCAGGCTGCGGTGTGAGAACTCATCCAAGCAGAAAGCATGTATTCTGTCACCAGCCAGAATGCTCTGTCAAAGAGTGAGAAGGGCTGGTAAAATACAATACCTGCCAGCTGGACATAATATTGCACCAGATAAAACA